>NC_136602.1:23099940-23214940 GCF_910589615.1 Taurulus bubalis
AAGACAACCTCACGGAGATCTCATAAAGATCGGCTTTTGGCGAAATGACAAGAATCGGCGAGTCGTACATGCGCATGTGACCTATTAACGGCGTACGGTAAAATCAGCATTTCCTCTTGCGCCCCACCTGTACTACGCCCCAGTTTGATAAATACTGACTTAAAGGAAACATAGTGTTCATTTATTTTAATGATGACCACAAAGTGAGCAGGCTTTGTCACTTGAGTGTGTTTTTCGGGCTTTTGGAAGAATATTTCCAGAGCCTCAGAAACGTCATTGATTGACCTACACATACCTTAACTGTTGGGCTTTAAACATGAGAGCTCATAGCTTAAAATAGTGATAGCTTAAAGCAGCAAATCCCATTGTGAAAAGCACGCGACATATTTTTCGCCGCTCTCTCTGTCCACTGTGTGCTCTCCTGTGTGCATCGCATCGGGGCGGAAAGAGTTGTAGACGCGACCCAGAAATTACAAGCTGTCGTGTACGATCAATAACATGCGGCCGTTTAGTTTGTTTAATAGCAGAACAAGGTGCAGACCTGTTCTATAGGAAACTACTAGGCCAGCCACTATATTGCAGGCTCAGACGCTCAACAATGGAAAATTATTTGCGGCAGCTAAATAATATTTTTTTGGACCAATTAAGTGAAATTGGAAATTTTCTCACGGCACACCTGACGATCTGTCACGGCACACTGGTGTGCCGCAGCACAGTGGTTGACAATCACTGCCCTAGGGAGGCCCCCAAAACCCGGTCCTAAATGGGAACCAGTTAGAAATTAATCTAAACACCCGGAATAATGAGAAGGTCTGGAGAAGACCTAGCAAAGTTGGTGTTCATTGTACGGCGTAACTGTCCTTTTAACGTGCATATGACAATAAACATATCTTGAATTAAAATCCCCTAATGTCATGAATTTGTGCGTTTCCTGTTTTATTTTGTAAGTTCCCTCGTGTCACCTCTGGTTTTACACCCTGTCTGTCTTCATTGGTGTTTTCCCGCCTCTTTTTGCCACACTCTTGTTTCTGTAGTTTATCAGTGCTTTGTGTATTAAGTCTTTGTGCTTCCCTCCTTGTGTCAATACCTTTTAGGTTGTTTCCTGTGTGCGAGCCTTGATCCTGTTTTTCATGATTCAGCATTCCTTCTGTATTGTGATTTATTTCCTGCATGTTTTTGGACTCACTACTGTAAGTTTTTATTGTTATGAAATCATCAAACTTTCCCTGCAGACTCCTCATGCTTCTATGCATTTGGGTCCAGACCTGATTGTTGTGAGACTGTGACAGAATGAGGCCGACCGAACATGGACCCAGCAGAATTGTTTGAGCAGAAACTTTATGAACTTGTGTTTTCCCTCCTATGTTTCTATAGAAGAGCTCATGGAGTACAATGAGGCTGCTTTAAAGTTGTCATGCCAGGAAGCTACATTTAAGCCATGGCTGAGGATGTATTTGCCCGAGTGGCAAACCTGGTTCCCAGTCTGCTACCTCCCAGCTTGCTTCCCTGTCAGCTAGCCTCTGGCCTGCTAGCCTTTAGCTTGCTAGCTTCCAGCTAGCAGCCCTGCTAGCTTCTTGTCTTCTCCTGACCTTTAGCCAGTTAGCATCCTGTCTGATCCTGACTCTAGTGAGTTTGAGCAATTCCCTTTCTCTGGAAGTTGCCTGGCTATCTCTCGGAGGTATCTAGTGGTTGGAACCCCTCGAAGGAAGTGTAGAGTTCTGTAGAGTTTTAATAGTTAAGTTTGTCAAATTTGGACTTGCACATGTATAATAAAGAAATTTTTAATTTGTACATTACAATGCATGAGATATGATATTGAGATATTATTATGAAGGATATGTAATTGTGTGCATGAGAAAGTCACTGTATGTTTTATTACTGTATAATGTTCAGGAGTGAATGTAGTTTTAAAAACACATTGTTATTGCATTTGTTAGGAATGTGAAACTGTCTCTTTAAGAAGAAGAAATAGCTCCTTTGTTCAGGCGGCGGAGCGGGACATTGAGATACCGGAAGTTGGGACACCGGAAGTAGAAGGACTTCGGTCGCGTGGATTTATTTGAGGCAGAATCTACCTTTTTCTGTGAAGAGAAGAAGAATAGCTCCGCCCCTGAAACGGTAGGGCCAACAAACACACAGAGACTGTGCAAATGTGTTAAGAGGAAATAACTAACCAATGGAAGGGCCTTAAGCTTCGTGAATGAGGTATAAACTAAAGGGACTTCTCTTGGATCACAGAGGCGGCAGGAAACTGGGTCACAGACTGTGAATCTGTGGGGAAAGAGAGGGCCTCGATCGAGAACGCATAAGCTGTTTTGTCATCATCTTTTATTAAATTACTATTTAATACAACTCATTGCATTTTGGACTTCACTTCCCATGACCACCCGGGATTCTAAGAATACTTTCGGAAGTGTCTTTTTTCCAAGCTACAAAGTCCCTGCAGCCCAGCATCATGATCGATGCCCATTCAGACCCCAAACCAGTAGCTGAACAGTGGGCTTCTTTCTGGAAGACAATGTATCAGTGGAAGTTTGAAGAAGCTCCAGATCTCCCAGTGTTTGAGTGAATAGAAGACATTGGTGACAAGCAGGAAACCAGTGGTCACTAAAGAGCAGCGTTGCTGGCAAAAGACCCTGTTGCGACACACTGAGGCTTTTTTGGACAGTCAGTTATGAAAATGGAGTATTATCTAGGAAATGAAGACAGCAGGGAGAGAGAGAAAGAGAGAACACGTGAAAGGGAATTTAAGTCTAATCCTCACACTTCTCTGGTCTCATCTTTTTATCTCGTTTATCTATTCTGTCTGTTTCCCACTTTGATCTTTTCCCTCTTGTGATTGTCTCGTTCTCCCTCGATCAACTATCCCTTCCCCCATCTTCCTTTTTTGCATCCTTCTCATTCACATTGACATTCCTTTCAGTCTATTTATAGACGGCTCATCTGAGTGTTTGGAGAGCAAAATGACGTGAGACTAACTTTTGTCTCTGCTGACCAGGCGGCCGGCTTCTCTCAGACATGATGGCATTCTTTCTGCACACACATGGCGGCCATTGTCCCGGTTTCAATAAAGGACAACACCTTTAGTGTTTGTCTATTACCTGCATCCGTCAATTAAGTACATTGATAACCTGCCTGATGCAGATTTTTATAAATCTGATATAGTGAATATGACAAAAATCAATGTTTCGTATACAATACATCGTCTTATTTTCCCTCAATTACTTTTATTGATGCATCTCTACTGTCGATGCAAACCTTTATACAACCTCTTTTTATGCATTTGGATTCCTGACATCCAAACCATGCGTTCCTACAGTAGCTTTGCCATATTCATTTATCAATAACACGAGGACGTGGTTGGCCTTCAGGGTGTGGGCCCTGGGTGTAAAGTATGCTTTCCCTGGACTGGATGTAATATAAACATTTGAGAAAAGAATGCTTTCCCGTGATGGAGAAGTCACCGTTATTTTGAATGCCATCAACATAACCGTATGGAAGCAGGGTGGTTTGCACACTCACAGTTTCCTCTTTACCGTGCGGCATTCAGGCGGGAAAAGACCGCCTGGTTGGACGATAATATTACTGACTATTGGACTCTGAGCTTGTTCGGTAGGTATTCTGTATCTAATTTGGGGATGTTTGTTATTGTTTTTGTAAGACCCCTTTGGTTGACCAACATGCATGAAATGCACCAAAAAGCGGAGACAAAACGCACACATGATTACGAGGGAACGTCTTGCACACAGAGAAGAGACTCATCCTGTCTGTGAGCGCTGCACGGCTTCAGAGACAGAAGTCAGTGCTGCACTCTGACCGCCGGCTGCAGGTTGGAGCTCAGAATGCCTGCTGACTGCTACAGAGACGGCACCAGAATAGTGTGAGGCTGTACCGAATAGTTTGAAGCTATTCATGACGTTGACGTTCAAATTATTATTACTAACAACTTATAGGGATATTGTGCAATCGTGCACCTTCTCTTCCCCTCCAACACAAACTGAGGCACGGCCAGTCTTAATGGGGGTCAAGCATCAACCTAACAGCACAATGCATTCATAAAACCACAGTAGCACAACGTCATTTATTCCCCGTTTTGTTAAGGGTGAAGACGGCATAATATATGAATGTAGATGACATCACAGCTCTATGATGTAATTCCTATGGGTACAGCTGCTGTCCAAGTTAAAATCCAGTGACACTAATGACTCGCGTCCTTGGATGATGGCGCCGTTTTCACAGCTGGAAGGCAGGACGTGCACTGATCTGCTTTACATACAAATGAATGGTTCTTATTTGCATACGTGGTATTGAGGTCATTCAAATGTAATGGTAAGTAATCAGATTACATTGCATTGATATCCATATGCGACTACACAACAATGTCATCAATTTCAATAGACCTCTGTACTTTTTATGAGAAAATACAAAAACCACTTGAAGAGCATAATCATTTTCTGCTGACTCATTGAAAAATACATATTATTGTATGATACTATGTTGTCCCGGTGTTCGTATCTTTTCTTTGTCGTCTTCATGTGAAAGCTGGCAGTGCAGTCTTCGTGGCTGCAGAACACCAGCGAGACAGCCACCATCTTCCCACTGCTCTCAGACATGAAGTCATGCTCTTAGTCATCGGTTCACACATTCACACTAATGGCCAACACTTTGATTCCCCTAGCAACGGGAATCAAAGTGTTCCTGGTTTGGACTTGAAAGTCTGGACTCTCATTAAGAGCAAAGCCGGAGGCGGCGCAGCGGCGTTGTCCTTTGCGTTGGTTGGACCCGGAAACCAGAACATTACATCCAAGTGGAGCCAGCGAGCTCCGATTGGTGGTCACACTTATTAATAAGAACGGTCACCGAAATGTCACTCACTTGATTATTTTACACAACTCTGTATTTTTCAGTTCTTCACTACTGGCTTTGATCTGGAGCTGCCAGAATGAACGCCGATACTGAGCTTGAATTCTCAAGTTGTTCTCCATACTTAAACTCATTTATACATACAAATACCTCCTAATACCAATAACTGCCTTATGGTTGTATGCCTCCACCAACCAGTCATGCTACAGTTTACATCCATCTGTCCAATCATCATCATCATTATCATCACCATCATCATCTTTGATGATCGTCTGTCCAAAATGTCATCACTTGATTAGAAGAAATGCCATTCCAGGTGATTTTTCAGTATTGACTTTATCGTCACTGATAAACCACTTGGATCTAATCGCTTGGGACAGAATCAATCCTTTACAAATTACGTTTAAATCATTTGCTTATAGAAATCAATTACTCCCCTAAGAGCCACGCCTCGCTGTAAATAAATGGTGGAGGGAATGAGCATCCCTAAGTAGCCTTCTTATCTTCTTAATCACACTCTAGTGATCAGATGTGTGTGTGTGTGTGTGTGTGTGTGTGTGTGTGTGTGTGTGTGTGTGTGTGTGTGTGTGTGTGTGTGTGTGTGTGTGTGTGTGTGTGTGTGTAACTGTGTATGTGCATGCATACTTGAGTGTGTGTGGAAATTGGACTACACGCGTGTCATGCTGATTACACAGCAAGGTGACACCACCTTCACTCCAGTACACACGTTTTGTCTTTCTGTACTTGCGGGGACCTTATGGAGATAATGCGAAGAGAGGCCTCTTTCAACCTGAACCAAACCAAGTCTGGACCGGCCAAATGTCCGTCCTCACAGTGCAGGAATGTCCTCACAAAGGTAGCAATACATGTGTTTGAATGTGCATCCTGTAATGGAGAGACAGTGAGAAAAGGAAACACAGTGAGCTAACACAGTGTGGTTGACAGTGATAGCCCCGCGTATACATTTCAGCACATCCTTCAACTGAAACCCCAAAACAGCTCCCTTCTCTCGTTACTTTGTCGGTTCAGAACCTTTGTACTGTTGGTACGTACGGCCCACAGGAAGAGACCAAGCGGTGGATGCACAACTTGTGGGTCCATGTCACGTCGCCATGGGGCCCAAACATTGTTCTCTTAGACCTATATTGGGTAAGAGATGTCTGCGTCCCCAAAGGTTAGCCATAACCCTCAAACTGGATTATTCAAGAGAGAAGCGCTGCTACACGACAAGTCAAATCCCATCTTTCCAATCAGCTTTAAGTGTGTCAAGTAACAATGTATTCACCATCTAAGTTCACAAGGAATCTCACCAGGGTCTCACTTCTCCGTCATCGTGCTCAGGGAATCTGAACATGATTGATGATTTCAATCAAATTGAATCAAATCATCACTGCATTTATAAAATCAGTTAAAAATGCATCTGCATGTGTGTGACTTCCTTCCTTACAGAGCTTCCCCTTTCCGTCCTCTTTCTACCGCTGGCCTCCGAGCAGAAGCTGAGCCGCTCCAGAGTGATGTCCACACATTCTCTGACGGAGTGAGAGAAAATGTATTTGCCAACTGCTGATTTTCAAACCACAAGAGTGGCAAATCAGCTCTTTTTGTGAATGCACTGGGGCCATTCTTTGACCTGCACCATTTGGTGTATTTGTACTTCTTCCTGCGCTGCGGCCGCAGGAACCAACAGACAACCGGACAGACAACAGACAGCCAGAGACAACCAACAGAAAGACGACCTCTCCTTCTGCCACGGAGGTTACGGTTTTGCTTAAATTCTTAATGAAGCACATTACAATTGTTTTTACAGCAAAAGGTGACACGGTATAGTTCTCTATGGCGTATGGCGATTGGTTGCAGAGTTTGAAAAGTCGGGCTGCAAGATAATGGAATTTTGTTTTTATATAGTGGGATATGAAAAAGAATGCAAGAATATTCACCCTGAATTTTGAAGGCTCAGTTAAATGCAACAATGTGGTGCACTTCGAGAGAAAAATGAAGAAGCTACACATGACGGTGATGAAACCACAACGCCATGGTTAACGAGACCGGCTCAAAAGTGGGTCAGGGTTGAGCTGCTGCCAGCGCTGCAACAGCCGCCCTAAATTATTAGATACATAAAACCTGATATGGCACATGTACATGCTGCGGCCGCTAGCTCCCATACATTTAGCTACAGTTTTTGTGTGTGTGTTTATTACTAGAGCACTAATGACACATGACAGAATACATTCGTCAACATCGGAGAAGGAAGCGTGAGATTAAAATTAAAGAGCAGCCGACCTTGAGAGCATCACCGCCCACGGCCGACCAACCAGCCGGACCTGCAGCACCAAACAACACCAGACCGCCCCAGATGGAAGCTAAGCTAACCCAGCTAGGACCTGAGGCTTCTCCACTACCCAGCATACACCTGACTGTCTGATGTCCAGCAGCAGTACAATAAGATGGATGAAAGCAGCGGGAAGTCGGTGACTGTTGAGCCCACATCTTCACAGAGACCTGGATCCATCGGGGTCCAGGATCAAGCTGCACTCTACAGGACAGGGATCAGGACTCTGAGGACAGGGATCAGGACTCTGGAGGGACAGGGATCAGGACTCTGGAGGGACAGGGATCAGGACTCTGGGGGGACAGGGATCAGGACTCTGGGGACAGGGATCAGGACTCTGGAGGGACAGGGTTCAGGACTCTGGAGGGACAGGGATCAGGACTCTGGGGGGACAAGGATCAGGACTCTGGGGGGACAGGGATCAGGACTCTGGGGACAGGGATCAGGACTCTGGAGGGACAGGGATCAGGACTCTGGGGGGACAGGGATCAGGACTCTGGGGGGACAGGGATCAGGACTCTGAGGACAGGGATCAGGACTCTAGAGGGACAGGGATCAGGACTCTGGGGGGACAGGGATCAGGACTCTGGGGACAGGGATCAGGACTCTGGAGGGACAGGGATCAGGACTCTGGGGGGACAGGGATCAGGACTCTGGGGGGACAGGGATCAGGACTCTGGGGGGACAAGGATCAGGACTAGAGACTAGATTTTTAATGCTGCCGTTTACATTCCTTGTGATGCTAATCTCCACAAATGTACTACTGTATGCGTTTTGTTTGTCTTGTTTTTATTGTGTTACAAACGGGCTTCAACTGCACGTCATTGTGAATCCCCAAGTTGCTTGAATATATCCAGGTGCCAAAGCTGTCAGAGCAAAATAGAAAAACGCCCTTGAACTTTATTCCTGTACAGGAATTGGCTCCTCGCGTCCCAATGCTTTGAGTGAGTGCAGCAGAAAATAAATGAGGAGCAGCCAGATTCAAGTACTGATATGTCAGCAAGCCGCTACAGGCAGAGTGAGCCTCTGTAAAGACAAAGAAAAGAAAGGTTGCTGTGCATTTTGTAGCTGCACCACACTGGGCCTGCACGGAATGATATGCAATCTCGTTGAAGGTTTCTGTGCAGTAAAGAAACAGATATCAAGGTGAGCTCAGTTATTGACGAGTGACACATCACCTGTGCTCGTGCCGTCTCTCCAGCATCCAGGTGATTGCCAGACGGCTGACGAGCTATTTTTAGAAACCAGTTCCCTTCTGGCATTCCGCCCTTCCTCTTGTCACACTTGTCTCCTCTCACCGTGCAGAGTAATGAGGCAGCAGCGGTCTAATGTACCTCACGCTTATGTGTGCAGATTCTGACCTATCGGACAATGGCGAGCAGCGAGGGCTCCGTCTGATTGGCCAGAGAGGTGACAGCACAGTGGGTGTGAAACAAAACAGAGGCGGGAGACAGAATGTATGACGCTTTATTTTCACGATGTGTTTCTGCCTCAGAAGGACACCGCCGTCCCTACGTCAACTCAACCCTAAAGGACCATGCTGTGGTTGTCTCATGGTTCCCACACACACTGTAGTTCACACTCTAGTTCACCAGTGGTGTTTATTATGAGAGCCTGGCACGGACCGGTTGTGAGAAACACGAGTCGTATCGGTACTTCTCCTGTTACATTTTTGACGGAGAAGGTGTGTTTGTTGTGTCATTACAGCTTCCATCAATTATCTGCATCCACTTATCTTATTCAGGCTGGAGCCGATCCCAGCTGACTTTTGGCATGAGACGGATACACCTGCATGTGTCTGAACCAGGCGGCAACCTCCAGTTCTGCAGAGTGAAGCCGATGCAGAAGTGTCTTTCAACTTGAATTCTCTCTGCTGACCACCAGGGGGCGACTCCTCTGGTTGTATAGAAGTCTATGCTTCATGTATTAAAGCTGCATTCTCTCTCTAATGACCACCAGGGGGTGACTCCTCTGGTTGTATAGAAGTCTATATAAATGACTCTACTTCTCTTGGTTTATTCCCTCAGTAAACATTGTAAACATGAGTTTATGTCTCAATCTCTAGTTTCAAGTCTTCCTCAATACAGCATGATGTTCATTTAGTAAATTATGGTCCTTTAGAGCCACATGCTTTAGGACGGGCTTACTGTGATTGACAGGTCGCTGCCAGTACGTCACTCCTATACCTTCCAGTCATGGTATGATATAACATTCGTTGATTGGTTGCGAAAAAAAACAACCTTTGCGGTCGTAACCCAAGATGGTGACGGAGAAATTGCTGAACTCAAGTCTTCAAAACGCCACAAACCCAACGGGGCCTCAATTATAATATAACATTCATAGTTGATATGCAAAGCCCATACAATGTCTCTTTGTTTTGTTAAGTGTTATGTTATTTATTTAGTTGTAATTCTGTGTGTTAGGAGGACCCAGCAAAATAAGCCTTTCACTTTACAGAGTAACTGTCTGTTATCTGTGCATATGACAATAAAAATATGTTGAATCTTGAATCTATGTCCACTCTGGAGTGTGGAGATACATAACCCCTGCTATATGACGTGTGTCATGCTTCAGGAGAGTAAAGTAGCACAGCCTCTGGACCACAGTCCCTATTGTCCACGGCTCCGTGTATACATGTGTATTAACGGGGTCGTTGACGTGTGAATGCGCGCGCAGCCACGTGCTCTTTACACTGGCACCTGCATCCTGCCAGTGGAGAAGCGGCTGAAGTCACCTGCGGTCAGGTGGATGCTCTCTGGCTGACACAATGACGCGCGGGAGCGCGCGCACGCGGCCGCAGGCTGCAGCGCTGCAGGGCCGATGTTTGGTCGCATCGCTCTGCTTACCTTCCCTCCTGCTCCATACTGGCTCGCGCTCCACCGGGCCCGGTTGTCCCCGGCTGACTCCACGTTACCGGGCAGCGAGCCGGAGTCCGAGTCTTCCCCCTCCTCCAGCTCCTCTTCTCCCTCCTCCCTCTCCTCTCTCTCCTCCCCCCTCTCCTCCTCTCCTTCCTCCGCCTCCGTCTCCCTCTCCTCTGTCTTCTGCCGCTTTGCAGCCCTCGCGTACTCCCCCTCCTCGCGCTGGCCGGCTCCTTCTGCCGTCGACATGCTCGCGCTGCGCTGGACCTGTTGGATAGAGCGGGTCCTGGTCTGGGTCCTGGTCCTTGTCTGGGGCAGGTCTGGGTCTGGAGCGGGTCAAACGGACTCCTCCATGTCAGCAGTTATCCAGTAGCGTGTCCTCGTGAAGCAGGCTGCGCGTGTCCGTGTCCGTGTGCGCGTCCTCCACTCTCGGCCCGCGTCTGTCTATGTATCACTCGCCAGCACCAGTGATTTCTCTGCGTGGAGGTGTGAGTGAGTGGACCGGACACGGCCCGCCCCCGTGCTGCTCCCTGATTGGCCCGTCGGGTCCCTGCGCCGCGGAGGCACGGCGCGCGATTGGCCGACGCCGATGCGTCAACAGCCTGCACGCGCTGCAGAGGAGTGCGCAAAGAGGAGCAGAGAGAGGAATGGAGGGCTGAACACAGAGGGGCTGACTCTAACTGCAGAGGGAGAGAGAGGGATGCAGGGAGAGAGAGGAGAGAGAGAGAGAGAGAGAGAGAGAGAGAGAGAGAGAGAGAGGGGGAGAGAGGGAGGCAGGGAGAGAGGAAGAGAGAGAGAGACAGGGAGGCAGGGAGAGAGAGAGGGAGAGAGAGAGAGACAGGGAGAGAGAGAGAGAGAGAGAGAGAGTGGGAGGCAGGCAGGGAGAGAGAGGGAGAGAGAGGCAGGGAGAGAGATAGGGAGAGAGGGAGGGATAGAGAGAGGGAGGGAAAGAGATAGGGAGACAGAGAGAGAGAGAGACAGGGAGAGAGAGGAGAGAGAGACAGAGAGAGAGAGAGAGAGAGAGAGAGAGAGAGAGAGAGAGAGAGAAGTGGATATGTGCTGCATCACTAGAGCTGTCCAGGTTTCACTGGAGACACTAACTTTGCTGAAGGCCCTCTGGAACTTGTTCTATAGGCTGTAATGTCCCCAACAAGGGTCAAGCCAGGTAGTGAGCGTCAACGTGCTACGATGCTGCTCACACGCACACACACACACACACACACACACACACACACCTCTAAACGTGTGTGTGTTGGCTGATGGTATGATGCTTTATGTTCCTTTCTCAGAGTTCTGTCATGAGTACGGATGGGTATCGTTTGGGTTTTTTCCGATACCGGTGCTAAACCGATACTTTTAAAACGATACCGGTGCCTAAACGATGCCTGAACCGATACTTTTTTATTGCCAAGGCAATTTTTTTTCTTCAAATTGAACAATATTATTAACTGTTTAAAGTATACTATATATATATAAATAAATAAGTACATACAAAACACACTTCAAGTGCTACAGCTTCAAACCTTTTAACTTCAAACTATAAAATATATATTTAAAAAAAGAACAGACACCAGTCCAATCAGGTGGCCTGATGGGACCGTGTGCAACAGAACTCAGACACTGTTGGATCCTAAAACTGCTGCTTTACTGGACTACACGTCATCATTAATATCAACGGAGAGAGAGAGGAATGGAGAGATTTGTTCCATCTAGCCAAGGACGGACGTTCAAAAGCTCATGCTCGTGTCTGCAGCGATCTCTGTGTGCGCGCACTGTGTGTGTGTGTGAGCGCTGGAAGCCCCGCCCCCTCGATCCCCGCTCTGCATGCAGGCAGACAGAGAGCAGAGCAGCGAGTGCGCTCTGATCCGCGCTATTTTAATAATCGTTTTTAAGAGTAAAAAAAAAGTATTTAAATCGGCTCAGGCGTGTCAAAAGGTCAGCAACGTGTCAAAAGGTCAGCAACACATGTCAGAAGGTCAGCAACACGTGTCAGAAGGTCAGCAACACATGTCAGAAGGTCAGCAACACGTGTCAGAAGGTCAGCAACACATGTCAGAAGGTCAGCAACACGTGTCAGAAGGTCAGCAACACATGTCAGAAGGTCAGCAACATGTGTCAGAAGGTCAGCAACACATGTCAGAAGGTCAGCAACACATGTCAGAAGGTCAGCAACACGTGTCAGAAGGTCAGCAACACATGTCAAAAGGTCAGCAACACGTGTCAGAAGGTCAGCAACACATGTCAGAAGGTCAGCAGCGTGTCAAAAAGTCAGCAACACGTGTCAGAAGGTCAGCAACACATGTCAGAAGGTCAGCAACGTGTCAGAAGGTCAGCAACACGTGTCAAATTCAGCAACACGCATCAGAAGGTCAGTAACAAGTGTCAGAAGGTCAGCAACACGTGTCAGAAGGTCAGCAACATGTATCAGTAGATCAGCAACATGCGTCAAAAGGTCAGCAACGCGTGTCAGAAGGTCAGCAACACGCGTCACAAGGTCAGCAACACGTGTCAGAAGGTCAGCAACACATGTCAGAAGGTCAGCAACACATGTCAGAAGGTCAGCAACGTGTCAGAAGGTCAGCAACACATGTCGGAAAGTCAGCAACACGTGTCAGTGGGTCAGCAACACGTGTCAGAAGGTCAGCAACGTGTCAGAAGGTCAGCAACACGTGTCAGTAGGTCAGCAACACGCATCAGAAGGTCAGCAACACGTGTCAGTAGGTCAGCCAGCAACATGCGTCAAAAGGTCAGCAACATGCGTCAAAAGGTCAGCAACACGTGTCAGAAGGTCAGCAACACGTGTCAGAAGGCCAGCAACACATGTCAGAAAGTCAGCAACACGTGTCAGTGAGTCAGCAACACATTTCAGAAGGTCAGCAACACGTGTCAGAGGGTCAGCAACACGTGTCAGAAGGTCAGCAACGTGTCAGAAGGTCAGCAACACGTGTCAGTAGGTCAGCAACACGTGTCAGAAGGTCAGCAACGTGTCAGAAGGTCAGCAACACGTGTCAGTAGGTCAGCAACACGCGTCAGAAGGTCAGCAACACGCGTCAGAAGGTCAGCAACACGCGTCAGATGGTCAGCAACACGTGTCAGTAGGTCAGCCAGCAACATGCGTCAAAAGGTCAGCAACACTTGTCAGAAGGTCAGCAACACTTGTCAGAAGGTCAGCAACACGTGTCAGAAGGTCAGCAACACACTTCTGAGTGTTACACTTAGATTTCGGCCCAGCCCTCGATGGGTTCGAAACATATCCTTTCATGTATTACACAATAAATGCATCCTTTAAAAAGTTGTATTTGTTTAGTCTAAATATTTTTCTTTTACACACACATTAGTCCCAAAATATGCACACACAAGATCTGTGGCGAGATGTCAGAGTAATATATCTATATATATTTAGAAAACATGCTCGGCTACGTAAAATCATGCTTTTTCAGGGGTCAGTTCCCCAAAGCAACAAAAACAAAATAGTTCTCACTTCCCTACAGTGATCTCTCACCTAGCAGAAACTTTTGGTTTGATACGTCCAGGTTTTAAGATGTCTGTCGCCACCCAAAACACATTATTTCTCATGTTAAACAGGGATCCGTGTGCAGGGCCCTCAGGTGGCTGGCAGTGTTTGAGGTTCAGACACCAAACTGCTGCAGCTTGAGATCTGATCATGTCCTCATCGCTGTGGTCGCTAGCTTCCTTCCTCTCGCTGCGTTGGAACGGGCAAGTGAGCAGCGGTTGCGTGTTGTGCTGCAGGTCAGCGCCCTGCGCCACACTAACACGCATACTGCACATACATGCATATCCACACCAGCATGTGTGTGCATCCTTCTCAAGGGAAAAGGTCCAGGAGAACCGTCTCCACTCACTGATGTCTTTTCGGACCAGTAGTTTTTGAGAAAAGTGGGAAAATGCTGCACAAATTTGATCTTAAAAATGTCCCTTTCAAATAATGTATTCAACAAAACGTAATATATTTAAATGTGAAGACATAATAATCATGTCACACAGACCACAGTACTGTGAGAAGCATACACTGAGCCAGCATGCACACAACCTGAAGATGAAGCAGCTAAATGGAATTCAGCCATCATTCATTTTGTGCTTTTCCAACTGTGACTTTGATTGAATACCAAGTATTTTACAGGGAAATACACTGATTCACTATAAACACACACATAGTAAACTACTGTGGATTTCACAGGACTTTTTTTTATGAACAAAGGTATGATATACATAATGTACGATTTACTTTCCCCTTTGTATGCAGTTGGTTTTGCAATTTCTATGTAATACATATATTACATATTTACGAACAGGAAGTGAGACAGCATGCACGTCAAACAAGAATCAAACTGCAACTTCAGAACAATTTCACTTGATAAAAAGCTTTCTGAAGATGAAGACTTGTACTTCTTCTTTCGTACTGTCTGTCTAACCATCGTTTTTACTTATTAGATTGATTTTCATTCATTTGTATATCATCCTCTCTGCATTGGTTGGAGGGTACAGGTTGTGTTGTAAATATATATCATGTGTTGCTGCTCATGGTGGGTTGCTGTGTGTGGATGTGTTGCTGCATGGTGGGTTGCTGTGTGTGTTATCTAAACCTTCAAAACCAGCAACAGTCCTCCGCTTCAGCGGTACTGTGTTTAGCGCTAATTAGCAGCTGTTAGCATGACCACTCCTAACTCAGAAGGGGATTACGTAGTTGCTCCTCCTCCGTCACGCTATTGGCTGGTTAATTTGGGGACCTGCAGCCAATCAGCCCACCTGTGGGTGTGTAGAGGCTCTGGCCCTTCCATGCCCACAGATTTAGCAACTTTTCAGACCCTCTCGGCTCATTTATTTCTCGGAAGTGACTGTTGCCACAAAATTATGAATTCATGAGTTAATTCCCATGCCTGCTACTCAGTTTGATTACAGTCCACAACTCTGTGTCTCTTCCTCTGGAACCTGCACTATAAGAGCTCTCATGCCAGGAGTCTTCCATTAAACCGAGTTCAGCAAAGTTGGAGTAAAACACCAATCAATCAGTCAAGATGTATTTTTATCAGGCTGTTGCATTGCCACAGAACTTTTCACAGATCACATAGAAACCCACACTGCCTTCCACTCTCCCTCCCACAGGACTGCTGTCTCTGCACCGCCTGCCAGACGCTGCTCTGCTCTTTCTCTTCTTAGTTTTAAGCTTCATCTGCTGCGACCTCATTTTATAAAAGCTAATCATGCATCCAGTCTTCTCTCGCTGAAGCGTCTCACAACTCTTTCTACTTTTCTGCTGAGTTGCTCCTCAGGCCCACGCTCAGAGCATCGTAATACTGCAACACACACGCAACAAACACAGAGTTTAATCCTATCTGAGATGTTTGTTAAACTACACTTCTGTTGCTGGGTTTAAAGAACCAGTGCAGGCGTGCAGCTGGGAACCACAGACATGGTGGAAGTCAGGAAGACTGAGAGACGGACGAACACATTGTTGGTTGGGTCTTTTCACAATAAGAGCATCTGCGGCAGGCCGAGTGCTTCTGATTATGTCAAGGGAACTGATCTTAATGTGTCAAATTGTGGCTCGTAACTGTGGTGGCAGGGGTGTGGTTAGCTCAGCTGGAGAGGGGGAGGGGAGAAGCGACTCAGAGAACAGGTGTCGGGATGAGACCTAATTGGCCTCAGCTGGAGCAGATTGTGTGTGTTGTGTGTCTTGGCTATATAAGACAGAGGTTGGACGGAGGAGCTAGAGAGAGGGCGAAGAACGCAGATCCCAATAAAGACATTGCAAAACAGCATCAAGGCGTGCGTGTGTCATTTGGGCTGGGGGAGACTCGGGGAGGTAACGAATCCTGTTCCAGTAACTCTCGAGTATAGCATTTCCTTTCACGGTCCAGCCTCGGTCTGGGTAGCGTGCCAAATACCCGGTGGCAATCAGGGGTCCCTTTCCAGTCCCGTCCTGAGCATCTAGCTGTCTGGTCTGCTGCATCCCTGCTGACGTCACACAGACTACAGCCATGCGTTATACATACGTCTCTGAACTCCTGCAAGGTTATAGCTTGACTCATTCCACAGAGCTTCTCCAGTTTTCTTTTTGTTTCCTAAAAGGTTCCATGTTCTGTTTTGTTCTGTTTGTCTTTGTCTCTTGTCTCCAGTGTGAAGACTCTTTGAGTATCTTAAAAAGCGCTATACAAGTTTGAATTATTATTATTGCTAGAAAAGGACCCGTCTTGTGACAAGAGAGTTTGTGTTCATGTGTTCGCCTCGCTGTCGTCTTCTTGTTTCTCTACAGGCTGCATTCACAGCTCTGTGTGTCATGCTTTGGTTTATAAGTTGTTATCTAGAAGTCACAACGAGGAACTTTTACTTTGTGTGATTGTGGCAGTCCCTGTGGACCAAAGTGGTCCCGTTTACGTATGAAGGTCATAGACACACCAGGATTACAATGAAACAGTTTTGTCTCTCCCCGCCTCGGAGTTCCATGCGAGTTGGTTTTGTCCCCTGAGTCGCTCCGATTACCTTAGAACCTGCCGTCGTTCACCAAAGAGACTCGTTCCAGCCTCCACCATCTTGCTGGCTGAGAATGTTTCAGTGGACATGGAAATCCTGGAAAAGTAATGGAGTTTTAAAATGGTTATTTCCAGAAGTGGAAAAGTCTTTAAAATAAATAAATAAATAAAATAAAATCCCCAAAAGTTTAGTAAAAGTCATGTAAATGTGTAATATTCATGTGTTCATGACGTTCATTTACGCTGAGTTTGAAATAATTAATATGCTTTTAAAAGAAAGACTCAAAATATAAGCAGGCATACATACAGGCATCTATATAAATGTTTATTCTTTTAATCAAACTATTGTCTCATTCATTTGTGTCATTTAAGGTTTACTGTATGCTTTGTATTCTCATTGTTAGTTTAAATACTACATTTACTCACTTTTTACTGTTTACACCCAGATTTCACAAAATGTTTGGTCATGGAAATTTGGTTTAAAGTCATGGAAAAGTCATGAAACCCATTGGTCAGAATGTGTCTGAACCCTCAGCGGTTCAGATACCACGTCTGAGACGCCGGTCCAGAACAAAGCCGGCGTGTCCTGCGTGTTTCTACATGCGTGTGTGTGTGTGGGCTCTCTGTGTGTGTGTGAGGCTGCTCATGTGTTCTGGGAGTCACAAACGTAATAATGCAATTGCGCAACAGAGCCGTTTCCTGGCCCTCCCTGTCTGAGCCTGCTCTCTTAATCTCGCTCCGGTCTTTTCCCACGCAGCCGGTTTTCAGGCCAACGCTGAGGTTCAGATCAGCTTTCAGGCGGCTCGGCCTGTCGGACAAGACTGCAGCGGAAACACGAGCCGGTCAGATGATCCGTTCACTTAATACTTTCAAAAGGGTGTGATTCACACACATCAACAACGGGTTTATGGGGAGTGTAGTCAGTAATTATATCAGTTTACACACATCCAACTGGGAAGCTTCCCTTCTTACTGAGTCCCTGGGAGCTCTTCCAGGTGGTCCATGTTTTGAGTCACTCTGCTGAGTACCTCACCTTTACAGGAGGGATGTGACCGGCTCGAGCAGAAAGAATCAACTCAGGGAGGAAAAGCGTGATGAGTGTTTCTCCTCATTGAGGAAACTTTAGCTGGATACCCGGAGCGGTATGACGTCAGTAACCAGTATGTTACCAGTATGACGTCAGTAACCAGTATGTAACCAGTATGTAACCAGTATGACGTCAGTAACCAGTATGTAACCAGTATGTAACCAGTATGATGTCACAGTGTGTGGAGCGGTCAGCAGCATCCTCTAGAGGTCTGCTGGGATCTGGCAGCAGTGTGTTTGTTTGGTTATTAAGCAAGAAGGACAACTTTGATATTGATACAAAAAAAATGTAATATCAAAAGGATTATTCACATATATTTACCACCGTCACGGTCCACCTGGGTAACTGTGTTAAACCGAGGACCGTGACAGGAATCTAGTCTTTCTAGATGGAACGCGGCCTCTCTCTCTCTTTAAATGTTGATTAAATGACTCAGAAGATGTAACTATAAAAGTCTTAACTGAGCCAACAGAGTGATACGAGGTATTCTTCCTGTTTCTGGAAACATTGGAACAAGTGTCTGCATGTTTTTAACCATTTTAACTGCAGTAATTATACCTGCGTCCTCTATTGTGTTTATATATTGTTGTTTTTGTTGCTATATGGACCCATGAGTCTGAAACAAAGGGAATCACAAATTGGTTTAACACTAAAGGAAGTGATGCACTCTGCTGTATTCAACTCGTCAATGGCAGACAAGGGAAGGGAGGATTCTGTGGCAGAGATGGAGGTGTGACACGCTTCCTGAAGACACCGTGTTGTGTTCAGGGACCTCTTCTCAGCAGCAGCTCACATCCTGACAGCCTTCAGTCATCCCATGTTCTCTCAGCTGGACTGCAGTGATGAACAAACAGCTGACTGAGCATGAGTCTGCTCTCTGGTTCCTCTCCCACTCAGCAGCAGCTCTCTGTTCCCCGCTGCAGTCTCTCTCTCTCTCTCTCTCTCTCTTTTTCATTTTGAAGGCACATGTAGTCTTTGGATAGATCCACACCTACATGTTGGCACAGGTTGGTGTGGATGTTATTTTAGATCCAGCACAGTGACTCAATAAGCATGTATTATCCAGACGTGTCGTAGGGTCAGGATCATTATTATAAAGAAATAAACATCGCTGTGACTTCTGCTGTTAGATGTGAAGTGTGAAGCTGCGGCCGCTGCTTGATGGAGACCGCTGCTCTTTTCCACTCCGTCCATCACGTTGTGTGAAACCTCAGCTGTTTTTGAGTGACGGATTTGAGGTTGCCATGGCAACACTACATGTCTCTCGGCAGGATGCCCTCTCTCACCCGATGTCCTGGAAACATTGCAGGAATGTTGAACTGTCAGGTGAAGACTGAGTTACATAAGCTGTGTGCTTCTCGAATGCCCAACACGGGATGAAGAGGACAGATGGACCAGAACCAATCTGCTGCTGGAAAGAACACACGACCAGCTGGAGGGAGTCTTATCCTTCTTTATTTGTTTTTCATTTAAAAACAGTTTGGTGAGGCTGTAATAACTACTGCGATTACAAAAGACACCATAGCGCTGGTGTAGTAGAATACACCAAAACCCTGCATCACAGTGGGGAACTGAACAGGCAATTAAAAAGGCACTGATTATACTATTACAGGGTTCATACTCATGTTGACCAATGAGTTCATGACTTTAAACCAAATGTCCATGAGCAAACATTTAGTGAAATCTGGGTGTAAACAGTAAAAAGTGAGTAAATGTAGTATTTAAACTAACAATGAGAATACAAAGCATACAGTAAACCTTAAATGACACAAATGAATGAGACAATAGTTTGATTAAAAGAAAAAACATTTATATAGATGCCTGTATGTATGCCTGCTTATATTTTGAGTCTTTCTTTTGAAAGCATATTCATTATTTCAAACTCAGCGTAAATGAACGTCATGAACACATGAATATAACACATTTACAATGACTTTTACTAAACTTTGGGGATTTTATTTTTTTCAAAGACTTTTCCAGGCCTGGAAATAACCATTTTAATATTCCATGACTGTTCCAGGTTTTCCATGAGCGCATGAACCCTGTATTTAATTTGAGAAATTACATTTACAATTAGGGAATGGACATCCTGCTCTCTGTCCTGCTGGGGGTCACTTCAGACCGTGGTGAAGGTGAAGCGAGTCACATGGTGGTAATCCTCACCAGGACGCAGAAGACAGTCAGGAAATGAAGGCTGAAGACACACACACACACACACACACACACACACACACACACACAGTCTTTGTAATTGTGTTTTCACCAAACCACAATAGATTGAATTAAAACATTGGAACAATACAGTTGAAAATCTCATGACCATAATTTACTAAATGAACATCATGCTGTATTGAAGAAGACTTGAAACTAGAGATTGAGACATAAACTCATGTTTACAATGTTTACTGAGGGAATACATCAAGAGAAGTAGAGTCGTTTATATAGACTTCTGTACAACCAGAGGAGTCACCCCCTGGTGGTCAGAAGAGAGAATGTAGCTTTAACACATGAAGCATAGACTTCTATATAACCAGAGGAGTCGCCCCCTGGTGGTCAGAAGAGAGAATGTAGCTTTAACACATGAAGCATAGACTTCTATACAACCAGAGGAGTCGCCCCCTGGTGGTCAGAAGAGAGAATGTAGCTTTAACACATGGAGCATAGACTTCTATATAACCAGAGGAGTCGCCCCCTGGTGGTCAGAAGAGAGAATGTAGCTTTAACACATGAAGCATAGACTTCTATACAACCAGAGGAGTCGCCCCCTGGTGGTCAGAAGAGAGAATGTAGCTTTAACACATAAAGCATAGACTTCTATACAACCAGAGTCGCATATACTTCTATACAACCAGAGTCGCCTCTGTAACGGTCTAGTGTGTGACAGTGTAGTGTGTGTGATGGTGTAGTGTAGTGTGTGACCGGGTAGTGTGTGGGACTGTGTCGCCGCCCCCTGGTGGTCTAGCTATGGGTCGCCCCAGACTCAGCTGGGCCATTGTGGGCATGATTCTTTAAAAAACACTGCATAAAATGTTCCAAATGTACGACGGCGCATTTCTATCAATCATCATCATCATCATCATCATCATCATCATACCTGGTTGACAGCATCAGGCCAATTTTGTGTCTCCAGACAGAAGGAGCTGTGCTTTCCGTACATAGCCCCGGCCTTCCCCGTCATCGAGCCATCCAGGAAGTTGGCCGTGTAGAACTGGACGCCTGGTTGGCTGGTAGAAACCTCCAGGACCCGCCCACTGGCTGGGTGACACACTCTGAGATGAAGAAGATTACGTTTTGAGTGTGTGACAGTGTAGTGTGTATGACGGTGTAGTGTGTGTGTGTGTGCGTGACAGTGTAGTGTGTATGACGGTGTAGTGTGTGTGTGACAGAGTAGTGTGTATGACGGTGTAGTGTGTGTGACGGAGTAGTGTGTGTGTGTGTGACAGTGTCGTGTGAATGACGGTGTAGTGTGTGTGTGACGGAGTAGTATGTGTATGACGGTGTAGTGTGTGTGACGGAGTAGTGTGTGTGTGACAGTGCAGTGTGTATGACGGTGTAGTGTGTGTGACGGAGTAGTGTGTGTGTGACAGTGTAGTGTGTGACTGTCTAGTGTGTGTGACATCTAGTGTGTGTGGCGGTGTAGTGTGTGTGACTGTGTAGTGTGTGTGACTGTGTACTGTGTGTGACGGTCTAGTGTGTGTAACGGTCAAGTGTGTGTGACAGTGTAGTGTGTGTGTCGTGTAATGTGTGTAACGGTGTAGTGTGTGTGGCCATGTAGTATGTGCGTGTAGTGTATGTGTGTGACAGTGTAGTGTGTGTATGACAGTGTAGTGTAGTGTGTGTAACGGTCTAGTGTGTGTGTGATGGTGTAGTGTAGTGTGTGTAACGGTGTAGTGTGTGTGTGACGTGTAGAGTGTGTGACAGTGTAGTGTGTGTGACAGTGTAGTGTCATCTCACCTGGCAGCGTGTCTCTCTGTCCAGGCGTCCCCAGGTGATGACAGACAGAAATTGTGGTCAAATCCCGGACCTGGGACTTCCTTCAGCCGGGGGCCAATCAGAACAGGCTTCCTGAGGTCGAAGGGCGTGCCATCCACTGGTCTGATCTCTCCTGCAGATGGATTAGGTTATTGATCGGTGATTATGTATCACTGAACAAAGGCTAGAGGTTGAGACACTGGATGGGTGCTACGCTTCCACGTGTGAGAGCAGTGCAGAGCGGCGGCCGTGAGCTAACCAGTGGGTGCCCTGCTCACATGCACTCACGTGCACTCACATGAGCACCAGCTGCCATTTTTACCTATTTACTTAAGATTTTATTAAACATATTAATTTATATATTTTTACAAAATGTTCCAAAACACTGGCGACGAGGGCAGATCTTGGGTAGATAATGACAAGAATAAATATGAAAAAAAAGTAAATCCTACCCTCTAAACTAAAAAGGCAATCTGGTTTGAATTGACATCAAACACGATTACTGAGCTTGATTAGAAGATGTTTAGCTAAGGCTGGTCGATACAGGGAACAATAAGGTACCTCTTTGGATGGGGAAATAACACTGAATGGAAATGCTATTGACTCTTTCAGCACATATAGAATTCGTAAACAGTTAGTGATTTGTTTGGGACACACTCGAACAAATTTCTCCCACATTTAAACCCATGACCTTCTTCGACTCTGTGGTGGCATCAGCCATCTTTTATGGAGTCTTCTGGAGCAGCAGCATCATGGCAGCTGACAGGAAGAGACTTAACAAACTGGTAAAGAAGGTCTGCTGTGTGCTGGAGTGTCCTCTGGATACTGTGGAGGTGGTGGGGGACAGGAGGATGATGCTAAGCTATCATCCCTGATGGACAACGCCTCCCACCCCATGCAGGACACCCTGCAGCTGCAGCTGCAGAGAGCAAGTCCTTCCTTCATGCTGCTGTCAGGCTGCACAACCAGCTGAGCTCCTAGTAGACCACAAATGACACTTCAACCTGTGCAATATTAATATGCTGTTCATAATACGTATATTAATTATGTCAGTGTATATATATATATATGTATATATATATACATATATATATATATACACAGTGGCTTGCAAAAGTATTCATACACCTTGAACGTTTCCACATTTTGTCACATTACACGCCACAAACATAAATATATTTTATTGGAATTTTATGTGAAAGACCAACTCAATGTGTCACACAATTGTGAAGTACAAAGAAAATTATACATGATTTTAATTTTTTTTCACAAATAAAAAACTGAAAAGTGCAGTGTGCAAAATGATTCAGCCCCCTTTTCAACCAATTTTTCAACCCCTTTTCAACCAATTGCCTTCAGAAGTTGCCTGATGACTGCTGAATGATTGAATGTTGACCGAATGACTAAATAGAGTCCACCTATGTGTAATCTAATCTCGGTACAAATACAGCTGTTCTGTGACGGCCTCAGAGGTTTGTTTAGAGAATATTGGGGCGCAAACAGGACCATGAAGTCCAAGGAACACACCAGACAGGTCAGAGATAAAGTTGTGGAGGAGTTTAAAGAAGGGTTAGGCTATAAAAAGATTTCCCAAGCTTTGAACATGTCACGGAGCACTGTTCAATCCATTATCCGGAAATGGAAAGAGTACGGCACAACTGCAAACCTACCAAGACACGGCCGTCCACCTAAACTTACGGGCCGAACAAGGAGAGCACTGACAGGAGATGCAGCCGAGAGGCTCATGGTGACTCTGGACCAACTGCAGAGGTCCACAGCTCAGGTGGGGGAATCTGTCCACAGGACAACTTTTGGGCGTGCGCTCCACAAATCTGGCCTTTATGGACGAGTGGCAAGAAGAAAGCCATTGTTAAAAGAAAACCATAAGAAGTCCCATTTGCAGTTTGCCAGAAACCATGTTGGGGACACAGCGAACATGTGGAAGAAGGTGCTCTGGTCAGATGAGACCAACATTTAACTTTTTGGCCTAAATGCAAAACGTTATGTATGGCGGAAACCTAACACTGCACATCACCCTGAACACACCATCCCCACTGTCAAACATGGTGGTGGTAGCATGATGCTCTGGGGGTGCTTCTCTTCAGCAGGTACAGGGAAGTTGGTCAGAGTTGATGGGACGATGGATGGAGCCAAACACAGGGCAATCTTGGAAGAAAACCTGTTGGAGTCTGCAAAAGACTTGAGACTGGGGCGGAGGTTCACCTTCCAGCAGGACAACGACCCTAAACATAAAGCCAGGGCTACAATGGAAAGGTTTAAAACAAAACATATTCATGTGTTAGAATGGCCCAGTCAAAGTCCAGACCTAAATCCCATCGAGAATCTGTGGCAAGATCTGAAAACCGCCGTTCACAAACGCTCTCCATCTAATCTGACTGACCTTGAGCTGTTTTGCAAAAAAAAATGGGCAAAAATCTCAGTCTCTAGATGTGCAAAGCTGGTAGAGATATACCCCAAAAGACTTGCAGCTGTAATTGCAACAAAAGGCGGTTCCACAAAGTATTGACTCAGGGGGGCTGAATCATTTTGCACACTGCACTTTTCAGTTTTTTTATTTGAAAATTATACTGTAGTTCTAATCAGTGCATTCAACTCAAACACAAGCGTCGATGCCTGCCGGCAACCGGCTCCAAGTCCCCGTTCAGGACGACCAGACGATCCAGAACTACAGGACGACCATAAGATCCAGAACTACAGGACGACCATAAGATCCAGAACTACAGGACGACCATAAGATCCAGAACTACAGGATGACCTGACGATCCAGAACTACAGGACGACCATAAGATCCAGAACTACAGGATGACCTGACGATCCAGAACTACAGGACGACTAGACGATCCAGAAATACAGGACGACCATAAGATCCAGAACTACAGGACGACCATAAGATCTAGAACTACAGGACGACCATAAGATCCAGAACTACAGGACGACCAAAAGATCCAGAACTACAGGACGACCAGACG
Organism: Taurulus bubalis; assembly: GCF_910589615.1. Classification (NCBI taxonomy): domain Eukaryota; kingdom Metazoa; phylum Chordata; class Actinopteri; order Perciformes; family Cottidae; genus Taurulus; species Taurulus bubalis. The sequence goes on from NC_136602.1 coordinate 23,124,531, forward strand.
ATCCAGAACTACAGGACGACCAGACGATCCAGAACTACAGGACGACCATATGATCCAGAACTACAGGACGACCAGACGATCCAGAACTACAGGACGACCAGACGATCCAGAACTACAGGACGACCATAAGATCCAGAACTACAGGACGACCAGACGACCCAGAACTACAGGACGGCCAGACGATCCAGAAACGACAGGACGACCAGACGATCCAGAACTACAGGACAACCTTAAGATCCAGAACTACAGGATGACCAGACGATCCAGAACTACAGGACGACCAGACGATCCAGAAATACAGGACGACCAGACGATCCAGAACTACAGGACGACCAGATGATCCAGAACTACAGGACGACCATAAGATCCAGAACTACCATAAGATCCAGAACTACAGGACGGCCAGACGATCCAGAACTACAGGACGACCATAAGATCCAGAACTACAGGACGACCATAAGATCCAGAACTACAGGACGACCATAAGATCCAGAACTACAGGACGACCAAAAGATCTAGAACTACAGGACGACCTTTAGATCCAGAACTACAAGACGACCAGACGACCCAGAACTACAGGGCGACCAGACGACCCAGAACTACAGGACGACCAGACGACCCAGAACTACAGGACGACCAGACGATCCAGAACTACAGAACGACCAGACAATCCAGAACTACAGGACGACCAGACGATCCAGAACTACAGGACGACCAGACGATCCAGAACTACAGGACGACCAGAAGATCCAGAACTACAGGACGACCAGACGATCCAGAACTACAGGACGACCAGACGATCCAGAACTACAGGACGACCAGACGATCCAGAACTACAGGATGACCATAAGATCCAGAACTACAGGACGACCATAAGACCTAGAACTACAGGACGACCAGATGATCCAGAACTACAGGACGACCATAAGACCTAGAACTACAGGACGACCAGATGATCCAGAACTGCAGGACGACCATAAAATCTAGAACTACAGGACAACCAGATGATCCAGAACTACAGGACGACCAGATGATCCAGAACTACAGGACGATCATAAGATCCAGAACTACAGGGCGACCAGATGATCCAGAACTACAGGACGACCATAAGATCCAGAACTACAGGACGACCAGACGATCCAGAACTACAGGACGACTAAACGATCCAGAAATACAGAAAGACCATAAGATCCAGAACTACAGGACGACCATAAGATCCAGAACTACAGGACGACCAAAAGATCCAGAACTACAGGACGACCAGACGACCCAGAACTACAGGACGACCAGACGATCCAGAACTACAGGACGACCATATGATCCAGAACTACAGGACGACCAGACGATCCAGAACTACAAGACGACCAGACGATCCAGAACTACAGGACTACCATAAGATCCAGAACTACTGGACGACCATAAGATCTAGAACTACAGGACGACCAAAAAATCCAGAACTACAGGACGACCATAAGATCCAGAACTACAGGACAACCATAAGATCCAGAACTACAGGACAACCAAAAGATCCAGAACTACAGGACGACCATAAGATCCAGAACTACAGGACGACCAGACGATCCAGAACTACAGGACGACCAGACGATCAAGAACTACAGGACGACCATAAGATCCAGAACTACAGGACGACCATAAGATCCAGAACTACAGGACGACCAGACCCCCCAGAACTACAGGACGGCCAGACGATCCAGAACTACAGGACGACCAGATGATCCAGAACTACAGGACGACCAGATGATCCAGAACTACAGGTCGACCATAAGATCCAGAACTACAGGTCGACCAGACGATCCAGAACTACAGGACGACCAGACGATCCAGAAATACAGGACGACCATAAGATCCAGAACTACAGGACGACCAGATGATCCAGAACTACAGGACGACCATAAGATCCAGAACTACCATAAGATCCAGAACTACAGGACGACCAGACGATCCAGAACTACAGGACGACTAGACGATCCAGAAATACGGGACGGCCATAAGATCCAGAACTACAGGACGACCATAAAATCTAGAACTACAGGATGACCATGAGATCCAGAACTACAGGATGACCAAACGACCCAGAACTACAGGACGACCAGACGATCCAGAACTACAGGACGACCATAAGATCTAGAACTACAGGACGACCATAAGATCCAGAACTACAGGACGACCATAAGATCCAGAACTACAGGACGACCAGACGATCCAGAACTACAGGACGACCAGACGATCCAGAACTACAGGACGACCAGACGACCCAGAACTACAGGACGACCATAAGATCCAGAACTACAGGACGACCATAAGATCCAGAACTACAGGACGACCAAAAGATCCAGAACTACAGGACGACCAAAAGATCCAGAACTACAGGACGACCAAAAGATCCAGAACTACAGGACGACCAAAAGATCCAGAACTACAGGACGACCAAAAGATCCAGAACTACAGGACGACCAGACGATCCAGAACTACAGGAAGACCATAAGATCCAGAACTACAGGACATCCACCGAGCCATTTGCCGGCTGAGCAACGGCTGCCGTGTGTGAACCGATAGTTCTGTTAGCTTCTTAACTACACTCCCACACGACTTAGTGGGCAGCTTACATCATCAGTTTGAGAACAAACTACAACACCAAGTTTTCTGATTTTCACTGCTTTAGAGAAGCTCCATTTCTGGGTGAGGGAAATAAAAAGGTGTCCGTTCTCTCAGCTTAAAACAGAAAGCACAACAGAGACATGAGGCCCAACGAGTCAGGACAGTCCTCCACTCGGAACTCTGCATAGCACAGGACTGATTGCTTGTTTTGTTCAGCCCTCGAGGTGGATTTCCATTCTGCAACAGATTGTGTGATTTAAATTAACAGTCATTAGCTCCTCCGTCTCCCGGGAAACCAAAGCTAATTGTAGAGTAATGAGACTGTTTGTTTGTCGGAGCATGAAGGAACACACAAAAGCACACAAGTTCATGCCTCCACACTTCTGTAGGGGAAGCACCATAAATACAGCGCATGAAGACGGGTCCATCATACAGGCGAGTAGAGGAGCAGTGAACCACCAGTTATCTCAGACAGCAGGACCCCACCTCTTGAAGAAGAAACAGAGGCACAGGAAGACCGGCAGAACCAGAACGCCTCTTAGAACACAAGTGTTCTGCTGGGTTGAAAAACAAGAGCTGGACCACCGCTCAGCGGCTCGGAAGCGTTGGAGTTACCCGTTGCTCTTTTAAAATATACATCCCCAATTAATGGCTCCAACGTAGATTCACCATGTCATGTGTTGTGCTACTTCAAGAACATACATTTCATATCATTACCTTCCTAAAATAATGGCCTAAGTAATTTTTTTCAGGTTTTTAAGAAAACACAAAAAACAAATACCAATGTAATCGGGGTGCACAACAGGCATGCTGTAATAACGGTCAAATCATGTTATGATTACTAATAGTATGTTCCAGGGAGATTTTCATTGACAAAAATGCTAACTAAACTGCTAGCTTAAATGCTAGCTTCAAAGTGCATTATTAAAAAGCTTGTAAAATTGCCCAAGTCACATTGTCTTTTGTCTTAAAATAAAAATAAAAAATAAAATGTCCTAAGTCACACTCTTGACATGTTATACTACAGGGGTAGAATCACATGATCTGTTCAACTCAGGATGGAGGAGATTTTACCAGAGGTGGCCAGAATCATGAGGAGATGATTTAGGCAAGAAAATCATTTTTGTCATTATTTTAGGAAGGTGACAATATGGAAGAATATACATTATAGACACTACCATTCACAAGACATGTGACAATGCTCCTTTTAACTTTAAATGTTGAATAATACCTTTAATATATGATAGATGTGGAATATGTGGAGGTTTGTTGGAAAGCTAACTCAACTGTATCGCTGGCTTTAAACTGTGTGAAGAAGCAGTTGAAGGACTATGAATGAGTTGAATTCATAGTCAACTTTTAAATGCCGTGCATATGCTAATTAAAACCTTTAATTAGCATATGCACGGCATTTAAAAGGTGAATACCCATTATGTATGAAGGATGTGGAACAGTTCTTTGAAAAGCTGACGCTAAATTGCATTGCTGGCTTTAATGTGGAACATTTTACGGGATGAATGAAGCAGGAATTAAAAAAGCAGCTGAAGCATGAATAGATGGTGAAGTGGGAAAGAGTTAGTTCACACGGGGTTAGAGCAAGGAGACGAGGGAGCAGGAGTTGAGCTTTCCTTTCATTCTCTTTGTTGGAATGTGGATCAAACGTCAGCTGAGGTAATTTCCTTTTGAAAAACTAGATCCTTCTCTCGTTTCCTGTAAACATACAGTGACTGTTGTGTGCTTTTATTTTGAAAATAAATCAGTGTCTGAAGCACAGTGTGTGGAACACTGTCAGACGACTAGTAGAACTTCTTTTATTTACTATTATTTATATTGTGTTCTATTTTACACTGGTGTCAGTACTATTTATTTTACACTCACATAATTATTATTATTCTATTGTCCATATATGTTTCTATTTTTATTCTGTTTGTTTTTTTGCTATAATCTGTTGGAATCCTCTGTCCTCCTCCACCACTAACTTAGTTATTATTTCACATTCTCACTCACTCACTCACTCACTCACTCACACTCACACACACACATGCTTCATTCTGCTGAGAAAACACGCAAATCTTGTACCTGTTGGAATCGATGTTTCATCCACAGGCAGGAAGGACTGAGCAGTGATGGACACCTGATGGTCGTAGATATCTGCTGCACCCTACACACACACACACACACACACACACTAATATGAAAGTAAACCTTCTTACTGCTTTGATTTATGTTCTTTTTTGTCCTTTCAAAAAGTATCTCAATGAGAAACACATCTTATTGACCAGTGACCTCATCCTTCCCCTTGCAGTCCCACCTCCCTCAGCATGTCCTCCTCATCTTAAATCTCCTTCATTCTACACTAAAGATGATCAGAATGATATGATAGATCATATTTCTGTCAGTGACATATTGGATGCTCCTACCTGTCCCGCCAGGTTGAAGTAGGAGTGGTTGGTGAGGTTGATGGGCGTGGTTTTGGTAGACCTCGCTCGGTATTCAGTGGTTAGTGTTTCTCCCTGAACACACAAATTACATTTTACTAAACTGGACTCTGCAAACGTGATTAAAATGCAAAATCCACTTCATGTGGTGGAAAAAACTGTGAATGTTTAAAGCTTCTACGAGGAACCTTCATTTTGTGTTGCTTGTGATAAAAGCGTGAGTGTCTCTGAGCACCAGAGTCTGGTTAGAACAGCTGTAAAGGTAAATGTTCTGCAGCAGGCGACGCTGACTGCGTGCCACACGCAGACCTGGTTCTGGTTCTGGTTCTGGTTCTAGTGGTGTGGGTGTCGGCTCCCAGAGAAGAAGCTCTGCTCCTGGAGGAGGAGGTGATGCTGATCTCCTCCCACAGGGCGTTCTACTTGGTTAGGTTCAGGGAACTCATGGTTTGGGTTCAAAGAAACCCTTTCTGCATAAAGCACCTGATAGCAGGCATTGAGAATAGCTCAAAATAAATCGACAATCTTCTCTCTGATGGTCTCGTGATGTAGCTTTTTTAATTTAGACTGTTTCATAACCAGTTAAAAGTTCCTCACAGTAACTCAAAGTATTAAGTCGATATGGCGTTTCACAAAGTATAACACAGATTCCCTTTTGGGAAATAAGAGGTCCTGCTCCTGCGTTTATGACCAACACTAATATCTCACCATCCCTTTTCATTTTCCGGTGGTTTAGTTTGATCAAAGGTTGTCTGGTTTCCAGCATTCGTGAGTCAAAACCCTTCATCGGTCCATGAATAGAAAAGTGTTCTGTGACGCTATGAGCTCAGTGTTCTTACCTGGAGGGTGTAGGACACAGAGACCTGAACCTCTCCAGGATAACCCTGGTCTCCATCTGGACTGGTGAGACTCAGCTGAACCCCACCTTCCACTGCTGCAGCCAGCCAGACAGCCTGAGACACAAACACACATCAGAGATCAATAACAGATGATGTAACGTAAAATACGACTCTTACAGGAAGCACAGGTTTATACTGTGGAGGGAAAATGGTTTATAATAATGCGTAATATTAATTCAATTCAATTCAATTCAGTTTATTTTGTATAGCCCAACATCACAAATACAAGTTTGCCTCGGAGGGCTTTACAATCTGTACACATGACATCCCTGTCCCGGGACCTCACATCGGATCAGGAAAAACTCCCCCAATAAAGATAGGAAAACCCTTTCACAGGGAAAAAAGGGGAAGAAACCTGAGGGAGAGCAACAGAGGAGGATCCCTCTCCCTGGATGGACAGAAGCAATAGATGTCATGTGACCAGAATGAATAACGTAACAGAGTTACAGCACATTCAATGAATATGACATAAATTATTCATATAATGAGTAGTATGCATGGTCCATGATCCAGATAGCCACGACCCATTAAGCAGAAGGAGGTAGAGAGGAGAGGTATCCCAGGGGCAGTGGGAGGAGAAAGCAGGGCCATGGCAGCTGGCAGGACGGCTCCAGGCCAGTTGCATCAGCAGGGCCATGGTTGTATCAGCAGGGCCAGGGGGAGGACTGGGGTCCTCACCCTGGTTCCAGGCAGCCAGGAATCCATGGAAAAAGAAAGTAGAGTTAGTAATATGCATTGAAGAGACAATCATTTATCCAGAAGGAGAGAAAGAAGAGGTGAAGAGGAGGAGAGGAGGAGCAAAAAGAGGAAGAGAAGGAAAGGAGGAGCTCAGTGTATCCTAAAATGTCCCCCAGCAGTCTAGGCCTATAGCAGCATATCTAGGGGCTGGACCAGGGCAAACCTGAGCCAGCCCTAACTATAAGCCTGAAACAGCCCTAACTATACGCGCCATCAAAGAGGAAAGTCTTAAGTCTACTCTTAAATGAGGTGACCGTGCCTGCCCCCCGAACTGAAAGTGGAAGCTGATTCCACAGAAGAGGAGCCCGATAACTGAAAGCTCTAGCCCCCAACCTACTTTTTAACACTCTGGGAACCACAAGTAACCCTGCATTCAGTGAGCGTAATGCTCTCGTGGGGTAATATGGCACTATAAGGTCCTTAAGATATGATGGTGCATCAACAATTAAGGCTTTGTAGGTAAGGAGAAGGATTTTAAATATGATTCTCGATCTTACAGGAAGCCAGTGGAGAGCAGCTAGTACAGGAGTAATGTGATCTCTCTTCCGCGTCCTCGTTAGTACACGAGCTGCAGCATTCTGGATCAGTTGGAGAGATCCAAGGGATTTACCAGGGCAGCCTGATAAAACGGAGTTACAGTAATCCAGTCTTGAGGTAACAAATGCGTGGATCAATGTTTCTGCATCGCGTTGAGACAGGATGTGCCGGATCTTTGAGATGTTCCGTAGGTGAAAAAAGGCGGTCCTTGAGATCTGTTTCACGTGGGAGCCAAAGGACAGGTCCTGGTCAAAAATAATTCCGAGATTCCTTACGGTGGTGGTAGATGCCAGAGCGATGCCATCCAGAGAAACCATATCATCAGATACTTGATTTCTGAGGTGTTCTGGTCCGAGTAAAATAACTTCAGTCTTGTCCGAGTTCAGCAGCAGGAAGTTGCAGGTCATCCAGGTTTTTATGTCTTTAAGACATGCTTGAAGTTTGGCGACCTGGTGGATTTCATCTGGCTTGATCGACAGATATAGTTGAGTATCATCGGCATAACAGTGAAAGTTCATGGCGTGTTTTCTGATAATATTGCCTAAAGGAAGCATATATAAGGTGAATAAAATTGGTCCAAGCACAGAACCCTGTGGAACTCCATGGCGAACGGCAGTGGTAACCGAGGCCTCATCGTTTACAAATACAAACTGAGATCGATCTGATAAATACGACTTAAACCAGCTTAGTGCTGTACCTTTAATACCAATCAACTGGTCTAGTCTCTGTAATAAGATGTCATGGTCAATGGTGTCAAATGCTGCACTAAGGTCTAACAAGACCAGTACAGAGACAAGTGCCCTATCTGATGCAACTAGAAGGTCATTAGTAATTGTCACCAGTGCTGTCTCTGTGCAATGATGTTTTCTAAATCCTGACTGAAACTTCTCAAATAAACTATTGTTATGTAAAAAGTCACACAACTGGTTTGCGACTACCTTCTCCAATATCTTAGAGAGGAAGGGAAGGTTAGAGATAGGTCTGTAGTTAGCCAACACATCTGGATCCAGAGTGGGCTTCTTAAGAAGAGGTTTAATTACAGCTACTTTAAAAGACTGTGGTACATGACCCGTTAGTAAAGACCCATTGATAATATCTAGTAGAGAGGCACTAGCTAAAGGTAAAACTTCCTTAAACAGCTTAGTCGGAACAGGGTCCAGGTAGACGATTTAGAAGTAGAAACCATTGAAGACAGTTGATCGAGGTTGATGGTAAAAAATCCATCCAGACACACAGCAGGGCCCACAGCCTCCTCCATGGCCATCCCACCTGAGGATGGACCGGCAGTAGTCGAGGGCAGGAGATTACCGATCCTGTCTCTAATAGCCAGAATCTTACCATTGAAGAAGTTCATGAAGTCATTACTACTGAGGTCTATAGGAATACACGGATCCACCGAGCTATGACTCTCAGCCTTAAGTAATTAAGTATTGTGTTTAGATTGTTTTTCGGCGTAAAGTACCACAGTAAAAGTAATGTAACATCATCAGCCCAACGAGAGAGAACAGTTTGCTGTGGCCTTGTTCTGCTCAGGAGAGCCAGAACCAAAACAACGATAAGGGAGACGTCAGACGTCACATTCCTTAATGGTTACCGGCTTGAGCTGGTATACCTGTTTGAGTTGATGTAATAATGTGTCTGTTTGGTTATTCTGGGTTGTTGCGTTACACAGACGGTAGGGAGCTGTTGTCTAATGATACCGGGCGCAACTCGTTTTTCGTTATTTGTAAACTATGTGTTTCAAATAAATCTACGTGAAGTGAACTTTAAACCAAACTCTGTGTGTTCTGTGGGTGTTTTATTGCTGAGTGAGTCCTGTGGCGTCTCACGAGCAGTCAGAGGTAAGAGTCAAGTTCAGAAAGATTACATCATCATCCAAGAAGGAAATCAGCCACAACAATACCCGATTTATTTTTGTATATAAAGATCTGACTCAGAAAAATCCAGGTCGACATCTTCACCACTCGCAGTGTATTTAGTACAACATTCTCTCTTTCTGTTTCTCAAGAGAGTTTCCTTAAGAAAACAACTAAACGTCAGAAGACACCCACTTGCTTTGAGAGGGCCAGAGGGCCGCCGGTGCGTTGCAGTGCTGTTAAAGCTAGGGAGCGGGACTCGAACGCCTGGTGCATTGAAGCCCTTGCCCAGCCAGCTGTCTGGGGTCTGCGGCGACCCACAATGCGTTTTACATCACCCAAGTGTGGAGACCAGCGGAGCAGCAGCTGAAGCCGGAGGTGAGGCCGCCGGCTGCAGCTCTGACCAAGAGGAGCAGCGGGATTCTGACTAACGTCACCAGGTCCTCTGCCCTCCAGCCTCAGTGCGATGAAGAGCTCCGTGAACTGGTCTGTCACGGAGCTACAGAGCCAGAGCAACCTTTGAAATGAGGGTTATATGTTAATATGGTTATATGGTAATGTGTCTAACCTCGTAGACGTGATGCGAGTGAAGATCAGCAGCTGGAGTCGATCCTTTCTCAACGCAAACGCCTAAAAGTTATATTTACTAAATTTCTCTTATTTTTTTCCAATCTGTGATCCACTATGGATTCAATGTAATAAACACCTTTCTGGCCTCAGTGTATCTGTTTATGTTTTCTTATGTCTTAGAGTTACAGCCGCTCAGCCACAGCCGACCCGGCTGCAGTGATGGCGTCTCGTTCCTTCATCCACTTCAAGCTTTCTACCAAGGTGTTCTGCGCTCTCGTCTTATCGTCCTGCACTCGCCTCACCTTGTTGAAGCCCCGCAGACCCCCGTGCAGGGCATTGGGTCCGTTGTTGACGTCCAGTCGGTGCTCCTTCCCCTCCAGCACGAAGCGCCCCAGAGCGATCCTGTTGGCCACGCGGCCCACCACGGCGCCCAGGTACCGCCGGTCTGACGCGTAACCTGGCAACACAACACACCGCATCACCGACGCAATGCCTGGGCTCGTCCTCTGAGCTCCTTCCAGAAACATCTCCCACTATGAAGAGTTACTGACGTTTAAAGCCACCAAACCAACACCGTCGGCCTGCAGCCGGTCTGAGATCGAGTGCTGCGTGTTTCCACAAAGTAAGACGACAAATTAGTCGTGATGCTGAATAATTTAGTTGTGATTTTCTTCTGCTAAAACAAACTAATTGTTATGATTCTGTGGTTTTGTGGCGCCGACTAACCTCCTCCTACCAACGTATCTAACACACGAGGAAGACCGCCTGCATCAACACAACAAACTACTGGAGCTACTGAAAGAATAAACTACGGTAAGAAGCAACCATCACAGTCAAATGTAAACTTATTTATTACCAAACATTAGCAGTTTGGTAATAATGTCATCTCAAGATAATCACAAGATTATTTTCATTCGCTGATTGTGTAAAACAAAACCAGACAGAGCACATGAGTAAATATGTGTTTGCTGCATCTGTGTGTGTCAACACACAGATGCATATATATATTAATATATATATTAAATATGTCATCTTAAGAGTCCATTTGTCCTATAGAGAACGGCCCTCTGAGGTTTACATGCTTCAACACAGCACTCATGATGTCATTGGGACATCTTTTGATCCATCCCCTCCCTATCCTTCTAAAGGTCGTGTTCCTTCCTCTACCTTCCAGGTCGTCGTATCCCAGGACGACGTCTTCCATGCGTCCATCCCGCCCTCTGCTGCACACAGACCGGATGATGGCGCCCAGGGTGAGGACCTCCACGCGCACCAGGGAGGACTGGAGGACCCACAAGTCCACACGGCCCTGTTGGTCCACCTCGCCCCACTGCTGATGGCTCACCTGAGTCATGCTGGAACAACAACAACAACAACAACACATTTACATCACTCGGAAAACAGTCTTTTCTCTCAAAATATCATCTTTACGCTAAACTTACATCTGCATTGGGTCTGCACCTCAGGAATATATATATATATATATATATATATATATATATATATATATATATATATATATATGTTTATACTGTCTATACTGTTTATATTGTCTTCATCATATTATCCACCACACTGCACCTTAACTGCTTCTTTTGCACTCTGGATAGATGCAAACTACATTTCATTGTCACAGTACTTTGTACTTTGTGCAATGACAACAAAGTTGAATCTGAATCTGAGGAAGTCAAAGTCAGTTTTATTAGTCAATTCTTCCATTGTGCAAGCATACAGAAGATTTGAAATTGTGTTTCCCTTCTGTCCCACATAAAGTGAATGTACTGTAATGAAGTGCAAAAACAGTTCAAGTAAAACAAATAAATAATAGAACATATAACAACATAAATTAGGAAACTGGAGTGTGTAGGCTGGCGCGGACGATCACGTGACCGTCACAAATAGTTTCCTGATGAAAGCCCTAATATTATACAAAGAAGGACAATTAGCTTTCGAGGCTTTAGAAGCAGAAGGTGGTCAAATAAAATAAAAATAAATCTTCATCTGAATACATAATTTGCAGCCAAATCAAGTAGTTTACAGGAAGTTCAACCTGTGTTTCTTTATAATAGGCTCGTTCGTTAGAGCTGCGCCTCGCCTGGAATCCAGAGAGAGCAGCGGCCGCTGCAGGAGACGTTGACAAAAAACTGCAATCAAGTCGGACAGTTGTCAGCTGCCTTCCAAGTAAACACAGGAAGTCACAGAAAAAAGAACTTCCTGTTAGTTCCGAACTTTTGTTTACTTGTAGTTTACAGATCACGTTTGGATTTATTATATGTGTTTATAAATATATATATATATATATATATATATATATATTCATGTAGAAATGAGTGTGTAGCTGCATCCTTTGGTATTTTCAATAATCGAGGGTTAAGTATTACAACTACACATAAAATAAGGATTTTCTACAACACGTGGTGTTTGCTGTCAGATCTAAGAGCCAATCAGCTCTCTGATGTGGCGAGAGCCAGGCGTTTCCCATCATGCACTGTGCCAAGCAGTCGTTTGAGAGCAACTGCGGCGACTGACTCTGAAATCGACAGCCAGCTTGGTCTCGTGAGAGTATCGTTGACCACGTGTGCATGACGTCAGAGCAAGTCGGGACCAAGTCGGACACAAATCTAACCGGCATGCATTGCGTGCCGATCGATTCTGCACAGAACTGGCTCATCTCGAACGAGCCTATTGCCTTTAATGCGTGCTGTGTCTTTACGGCGCATGAAAGAGTGCAGTTCATCTTGTTAGTGCGCCCTCTGGTGTTTCGGAGAATAACGCAGCTCAGAGAGCAGAAACAAAGCTTCACTAGACATGTCACAATAGGCTCGTTCGAGATGAGCCAGTTCTGTGCAGAATCGATCGGCGCGCAATGCATGCCGGTTAGATTTGTGTCCGACTTGGTCCCGACTTGCTCTGACGTCATGCACACGTGGTCAACGATACTCTCACGAGATCAAGCCGGCTGTCGATTTCAGAGTCAGTCGCCGTAGTTGCTCTCAAACGACTGCGTGGCCCAGTGCATGATGGGAAACGCCTGGCTCTCGCCACATCAGAGAGCTGATTGGCTCTTAGATCTGACAGCAAACACCACGTGTTGGAGAAAATCCTTATTTTATGTGTAGTTGGAATACTTAACCCTCGATTATTGACTATTCGTCTTATGTTTAATCTAAAAACACATCTTGTGTGGTTGATAATACAAAATCTTATTTTCATAACACATATCTAAACCAGTAGTAATGTATTTCACAGGCAGATATACAAATACCAAAGGATGCAGCTACACAGTCATGTCTACATATACATATATATATATATATATATATATATATATATATATATATATATATATAAACACATATAATAAATCCAAACGTGATCTGTAAACTACAAGTAAACAAAAGTTCGGAACTAACAGGAAGTCATTTTTTCTGTGACTTTTTACTGTGAAGGCAGCTAACAACTGTCCGACTTGATCGTAGTTTAATGTCAACGCCTCCTGCTGGTCGCAGCTCTAACGAACGAGCCTATTGTCTCTGTAACCGGATGAATTCAGCAACAGACTGCAGCCTCCACACGTCGAACAGGACACACACACACACACACACACACACACACACACACACAGTGGGCTGTTAGCCGCGTGCTAACTCTAGAGCGTCCATTTGTTGTCAAGTAATTTCTTTGTAATTAACAATCATGACACACTATTACGTCGCACCTGTCGCTCACCTCGAGACAGTTTAGCAGAACGAGTCACGTGAACGACTTGTTTACTTCCGGCTTCCTTCTTCTTCTTCCTGTTTATTGGCGGCTCGCAAACCAACGTAAACGGTGCACGACGCCACCTGCTGGACCGGATGTTTAGGTTCATGAAGAATAAGATAAAACAAGATAATCCTTTATTAGTCCCTCAGTGGGGAAATTGCAGAATTACAGCATTAGGCAGGTAAAGTGCACACAAGAGACATAGTAATAAAAATCAAGTAATATAAATAAACAGTAAAACAGTAATAAAAACAGGAAAGAAGAATACAATAGCAATATTAAGTATACAGATGGAATAAAAACAAGTATATGAAAGTATTTGAATGTATTATATATTGCACCAGATGATGAACGTAATTAAAGTGGCCAAAAGTGATTAAAGTGACAGGGAAAACACACACACATTATCTTTAATATTCCTGTTGCTCTTAGGTAATTCATTGAGATATTGTGCACTTTCCCAACAGATTCCTGAATGTAAAATTATGTTTTCCATTGTGATATCAGTTGTGATATGAATTACCTTCTTTCTTCGTCATACCTATTGCAATCTGGTATAGTATAGACAGTAGACCGTTTCTAGTTTATTACACTGTGTGCATTGTCCAGTTGGGTGCTTGCCTGTTATTAGGGCCCGAGTACTGACGTAGTCAGATCGAGGACCTATTGAAATGCGAAGTATTATTATTAGGGCCCGAGTACTGACGTAGTCAGATCGAGGACCTATTGAAATGCTAAGTATTATTATTCCCGACCTATGCGCAGGGAAAAGAGGTGCTTGGGATAAACCTACATTCTTCAAACTTTGCACACCCATCAGACTCGGCGAAAATTTTAATATAATTTGGGTGTCGACCAAAAGTCTGAGAAAATGTCTCTATAGCGCCCCCTTTAGGCTGAAAGCCCACCGTTTTTGCAAACTTTGACCGATTGACTTGAAATTTTACACACATGTCCGGGTGGGACTGCTCTACAAAAAACTCATCCGTGAAATTAAAATGCGCCTAATTAGATTTTCCGCCATTTTGAATTTTGTAAAAAACACATTTTTGCCCATTCCGCCTAAACGCTGGGTCCGTTTCTTACGAAATTTTCTGTGAATCATCATTGGCTCAATGTAATCAAACGGTATTGTCAACCGTGTTGATATCTCATTGCGTTCAGAAGTTTATTAACCAATTAACCTCTTAGGGGCGTGGCTTAATATGTCAATACACATAACTTCCTAATTACTTGGCCTATCTTCACAAACTTTGTAGCATATGTCAACATCGTGTCCCTTAACGTACCCAAATTGTTTCAAAATATTCAAACACTAGAGGGCGCTGCAGTGAACCGCTCAATTTTGGCCTTTTCCTTGTTTTCAGGCGTTGTATTCTGACGAACTCCTCCTAGAGATTACACACGATTGATTTCACATTCGGGCAATATGATGTTGAGACCTTTGCAGGGAAAAGTTATTTCAGGATTTTCAAAATATCGAACTATGTGAGCGCAGAGCAGCGGCAAAGAGACACCATTTTCCATGAAAATGGAAGTTGCTTTAACTCGGCCGTACATGATGGAATCTACTCCATATTTCTCATATGCCATGACCTTCTGACCCTGAAGACATCCATATGATCAATTGCCATCCTAGTCATAGCGCCACCTAGAGGCAACAGGAAGTTACATGTTTTCTACTTGTACACCGTGCTCCTCACAGATTATTCAGATCCCTCTCAAAATGCGTCGGAAGAGACTTAAGACATTGATAATGTATCACCTTGAAGATTGTAAGGATCCGTTGAACGGCGTAGCGTCGGTCCATCGCAGAAGTTCGATCCTTCGCCATGACCGAATAAACCGATGTAACTCGACTCCACATGATAAGATCCTTTCCAGGTTTCACATGTTTGATCAGCCTCCAGGCCTGAAGACATGTGCAGTCTAATTTTTAATTAGAGTCATAGCGCCACCTAATGGCAACATGAAGTAAATATTTCTATACTTTGGCTTGCTTCTCTTAGTCGGTCAATCAGATCAACTTCCAATTACTCCTAGACAAACATAAGACTTTCATGATGTCAGCCCCTGAAGCTTTTGATTTTTTGTATAACGCTGTTGCCGTGGCGCCCCATCCTTCGCGGTCAACAACGAAGGTACTTTTGAGGGACTAAGCATGCTCGAAACGTAACTAAACTTGGCACACACATTTAAAGGCAAAGATGTAGTTGCCTGATATGACTTGAATGACTCAAAACTGGAACGTCGGCTCGATAGCGCCCCCTACAAATATTCAATTAATCAGCCCCAGCTCTACGGTTGACCTACATGTATGAAACTTGCTAGGACTATGTAACACATGTAAACTTAGAAATAACTCTCTTGGGACCATGCTCTAAACTGTAAAGGAAGTCAGATAGCGCCCCCTAAAAAAAACCTGTTTTTTTTGACAACCTGTGAGTTGTGAAAGCCCACAGTTTTTGCCCCCTATCACCAATTGACCTGAAATTTGGCACACATGTCCGGTTGTGTCTGCTCTACAAAAAAGTACGTGGTCGCACTAAAGTCCGCGTACTTAGAATTTCCACCATTTTGAATTTTGATGAAAACTATTTTTTCCTCAAATTTTCCTAAACGCTGGCTTCGATTTTTACAAAATTCTCTGTGGATAATTAAAGGTTCAATTTCATGAAAATATATCAAAAGCTTGTTTGTATCTCATTGTGTTCAAAAGAAAAGGACCCATTAACTTCTTAGGGGTAAATTCAACTAAATTCAACAAAGCAGCCCTTGCAGTACGTTCAACATAGATATACAATATTTGATAGGCATAAGTACCACATATAAACTTAAAAATAACTCTCTTGGGACCATGCTCTAAACCGTACCAGAAGTCGGCCAATTTCATTTTCGTCCTTCATTTCCAGTTCAAATTGCCATAGTTTCCCAGTAGGTGGCGCTCTGACTATGAGTTCATATTGGCATGCAGAAGTCTTCCAGCCATGCCTCTCATAAAGCATGTTAACTTTGGAACAGTTTTGACAAAGTACAGTGGAGTTACAACAGCTTGCTGCATGATCACGAACCACATGCAATAGTCGTCACACCACTTCCACGCCGTTCCATGAAACCTCAAGCTTTTGATCACTTCTAATACATATTTTTATCTTTTATATATATATTTACATGTACAAAATATATATACATATATTCCATTTTCCAGAGGTCAACCTTTCTGCGAAAAAGAGGAAATATGTGTCTGTCATCACATCAAATGACAGAACTCAGTCTGCGCTTCCCAGATCTTTCTGCCATTGAGAACGAATTCAAGCTGTTCTCGACTCCCTTCTTGATGATGCAGAAGAAGTGAAGAGAGTCTGAACTAGAACTGATGGAGATGCAGTGATGAATCTCTGAAGAACCAGCTTCAGTTTCTCTCCCTACCGACATCTACTGGAACTTGGAAAAGGCCAAATTTCCTCTGATGTGATTTATTTATATATATATATATATATATATATATATATATATATATATATATATATATATATATATATATATATATATATATATACACACATACATACATACATACATACATACATACATACATAATTGACCTCATTTGATTCATTTGGCCATATACCTCACCTGAGTAGCCCAGACTTTCATATATTTTTCTGTTTGTGGCCCTCGGTGAAAAACGCTTTGACACCCCTGATATATATGTATATATATATATATATATATATATATATATATATATATATATATATAATATAATATATGTGTGTGTATATATATATATATATATATATATATATATACATATATACATACACATGCATACATACATACATACATACATACATACATACATTATTCACCTTATTTGATTCATTTGGCCATATACCTCACCTGAGTAGCCCAGACTTTCATCTATTTTTCTGTTTGTGGCCCTCGGTGAAAAACGCTTTGACACCCCTGATATATATGTATATATGTATATGTATATGTATATATATATATATATATATATATATATATATATATATATATATATATATATATATATAATCTTCCTCTAAATTAAAGCTGCGAGCAGCTGTGACTGGGCCCTCGCTTCAAGCACGTCGGGGTAAGCCGAAGGGTCGCCGGCTCGTCCGTCCGAGAACGTTCGCCTGCCAGGCGGATGTTCGAGGCCGGGAGAGTCGGCGACCAGCCGGCGTCCCCAATTCATTTATGTGCAATATCAATTAAACTATTGAATAATAATCAATATCAATATTTCCTATGTGCAATAATGTGATTTCAACTGTTCATTATGCATTCAAGGCCTATCTTTATTTATTTGTTTAAACTTCTTCAACAGCTCTGTCCCTCATGACTGCAAATGTCCTGCCGCAGGACTTATAATGGCTTGTGTCGGGTGTGGACACCCCGGAGTAAAATATCACTTCATTGCCAAGGTTGAAATGGAAATGAAAAGGACTAAAGAATGTTTTCTTTTCCTCCTTAACCTGGACAACGTTAATGCGTCTCTTTGCTCTGGGAGCGTTGGGAGTGTTGGGGGCGTTGGGAGCATTGGGGGCGTTGGGCGCGTTGGGAGCATTGGGGGCGTTGGGGGCGTTGGGAGTGTTGGGGGCAGCGTTGGGAGCGTTGGGAGTGTTGGGGGCAGCGTTGGGAGCATTGGGGGCGTTGGGAGCATTGGGGGTAGCGTTGGGAGCATTGGGGGCGTTGGGGCGTTGGAAGCATTGGGAGCGTTGGGAGTGTTGGGGGCGTTGGTAGCGTTGGGAGTGCTGGGGGCAGCGTTGGGAGCATTGGGGGCATTGGGAGCATTGGGGGCAGCGTTGGGAGCATTGGGGGCATTGGGAGCATTGGGGGCATTGGGAGCATTGGGAGCGTTGGGAGTGTTGGGGGCGTTGGTAGCGTTGGGAGTGTTGGGGGCAGCGTTGGGAGCATTGGGGGCGTTGGGAGCATTGGGAGAGTTGGGAGTGTTGGGTGGCGTTGGGAGTGTTGGGGGCGTTGGTAGCGTTGGGAGTGTTGGGGGCAGAGTTGGGAGCATTGGGGGCATTGGGAGCATTGGGGGCATTGGGAGTGTTGGGGGCGTTGGGAGTGTTGGGGGCGTTGGGAGCATTGGGAGTGTTGGGGGCAGCGTTGGGAGCATTGGGAGCATTGGGGGCATTGGGAGTGTTGGGAGTGTTGGGGGCGTTGGGAGCGTTGGGGGCGTTGGGAGCGTTGGGGGCGTTGGGAATGTTGGGAGCGTTGGGAGTATTGGGGGTGGCGTTGGGAGCGTTGGGAGCGTTCGGAGCCAAGCACACTTTTTGTAATTCCATGTGTGCTGCATATTGGAGGTTTCCCCATCTGGAAGCACTGACAGTTTGGGAACCACACACCTGTTGATGTGCAGAAGAACGTGTGTCGAATAATTCATCAAAATGACATTTTGATGTGCACACAGACAGATGGAACAGATACCTGCTGCT
Organism: Taurulus bubalis; assembly: GCF_910589615.1. NCBI lineage: Eukaryota > Metazoa > Chordata > Actinopteri > Perciformes > Cottidae > Taurulus > Taurulus bubalis. Next base: position 23,143,421 of record NC_136602.1, read on the forward strand.
GTCAGGGGGCTGTAAAGGTCACAGAGGAGAACAGGACTGCTGTCATGGCAGACAGAGCTTTATTTATCATGTGCAGCTGTGACAGCAAGCGTCATCTCACAAATCCATTTCATCAAATACACATTGTCCAATTATCCAACCATCACTAGATGCCCATTTAGGACGATGCTACATGTTAAGGATGTTTCCACACTTTTTAAGTGAGTTTGGTGAATAATCATCATCATGTATGATGTCTGCAGGTTGGCATGCTAATCCACCATATGTATTGTGACCATTATTATTGGCTTGACTTTTCATCTCTAAATGCTTTGTGAATGGGACTGCTGAACTTTTTTTTGCATTCCTTGGAGTTGAGGAGGGATTACCCCGACCCCTGTGGTGCAATGCATCGACTTCACCGACAGGCTGCAGAATCGCACTTCAGACTAATTTAAAACTTGGCAGCCCTGCCAATATGCTAACAAGTGGTATCAGGCTTTTGTGTTTAACTCATTTGTTTTTGGTTGTCTTTTTACATGTTTAAATGCATGTTTTTGCTTTGCCATATGAATTTAAATCATTCCAATTTGGAAATGCAGATGCCAAGAATGCCTTCCTTACACAGGTGTTGGTTCAGTTATTCATCACCAATATGTGGCTCAGTGGTTGTCTTTATTTTATCAGCAGAGGAAAAACTCATTATTAATCATCCATGAGTCACCCTCACCCTATCATACGTGTCAACATATTGATGAGAATAAGCTCAAAACATTTCATATTCATTTATTTCATTAAAACAATAGACCAATAGACACCTTTTCGGGGAAGACATTGCAAAACTTTATTATTTTCTCTCTAGAACAAAGCTCAGAAAATGTTAAAAATGCCCTCCCTGAAAAATATATAGATTTGCTCACAAATTTAAAGTAATTTCTAGTCATGTATGCTGAATATGTCAATACAGATATTACATAAAACATTACAGCAGAACTGCTGCTTGGTGTCCATTGCCGGATTATTCACTGTATGTTGTGTAGACCACACATGCTCACCATTTCCTCTGGTCACTCAAATATAAATGCACACTGAATTGCTTAGAGCACACTTATATATACTGTATATACACATAATGACTGCAGTTCAATAATGTTGTGGATGTGGCTTCTTCACATTGTGCTTCTAGGATTTCTATGTGAGAAGGTGTTAGCCACGGATATTACTGTTATGCTGGAGCTGCATGGTCAGGCTATTGGATGATTGGTAAATTGTTTAGAATATAAAAATAAAAACAAAATAATTACAGCAAAATTAATTAAAAGTTTGTAAAAAACCTTTACCAATCAAAGTCATTGCCTAACCTCAACCAATCCAAAGTCAATGCCTGACCTTAACCATACAAAGTCAATGCCTAACCTTAACTATCCAAAGTCAATGCCTGACCTTAACCATACAAAGTCAATGCCTAACCTTAACTATCCAAAGTCAATGCCTGACCTTAACCATACAAAGTCAATGCCTAACCTTAACTATCCAAAGTCAATGCCTGACCTTAACCATACAAAGTCAATGCCTAACCTTAACTATCCAAAGTCAATGCCTGACCTTAACCATACAAAGTCAATGCCTAACCTTAACTATCCAAAGTCAATGCCTGACCTTAACCATACAAAGTCAATGCCTGACCTTAACCATACAAAGTCAATGCATAACCTCAACCATACAAAGTCAATGCATAACCTCAACCATCCAAAGTCAATGCCTAACCTCAACCATCCAAAGTCAATGCTTGACCTTAACCATACAAAGTCAATGCCTAACCTCAACCATCCAAAGTCAATGCCTGACCTTAACCATACAAAGTCAATGCCTAACCTCAACCATCCAAAGTCAATGCTTGACCTTAACCATACAAAGTCAATGCCTAACCTCAACCATCCAAAGTCAATGCCTGACCTTAACCATACAAAGTCAATGCCTAACCTCAACCATACAAAGTCAATGCCTGACCTTAACCATACAAAGTCAATGCCTGACCTTAACCATACAAAGTCAATGCCTAACCTCAACCATACAAAGTCAATGCCTGACCTTAACCATACAAAGTCAATGCCTAACCTCAACCATACAAAGTCAATGCCTCACCTTAACCATACAAAGTCAATGCCTGACCTTAACCATACAAAGTCAATGCCTAACCTCAACCATACAAAGTCAATGCCTAACCTCAACCATCCAAAGTCAATGCCTAACCTCAACCATACAAAGCCAATGCCTGACCTTAATCAAAGTCTGCAGGAAGGATAGTAATGTAATTAGTACTACTGTTTGTTGACACTGAATGAATTGGACTGATGGCTATCAGTCCAAATTAGCAATAAGTCAAAACTAACGCAAGTATTTACAAACGGGTTCCTGCCAATAAGTTCCCACAGCAAGACTCCCCTCATCTCAATATCCCTGCATGCAGCACAACAGTTGGATGCTTCTGTTATACTGTGGACACGACTTCAGGCTGACAGCAGGATTCCTCTGCATGGGATGATAAGAAGTACCAGAAGCAATGTTTCTATGAACCATGTCCCAACAATAACCAAATAGCTCCTTCTTTACAAAGGCCCATTATGCATGAGCAGGTTGTGTTGGGTCATGATGTTTCACGACTAACCGAAGGCCATGCAGAGGTATCACGTGTTATTGTGGCTCCAACAATAGTTATGTTTGACTACTCAGAAAGACAGTGGTGATGTGCAGTCTAGACATTATAGTGCTTTGATGCTAGTTGAGCTGGTTATGGATGCAGCCTGTTAAAAATACAACAATCTTAAAGTACATTTTACACCAATCATTTGCAAAGATAAGCACTGTAATTTGATATCAACAACCTTAGCTAGTGTTTTTATTTGTAGCTGTCATTAAAGAAATTCAAGCAATAATGCCGCACAGTTTTTTTTAACTTCATATTTGGTATGAATCCTTCGTGTGAGAGACTCTGACCGTCATGTGATGTACTTGCAGCTGAGCTTGTACTAAAAGAATAGATATTAGCGTTGAAAGTTTAGTAGGAAGATTCAGTGCAAATGATCAACATTCCATCCCATATGATGAAATGTTTACCCCAATATGTTTGAACTTCTTCAGTGGAGCCCAAAAAAGGTGATGTCAGTCCATTTGTCCATCCACCAACCTCTTTGGTCCAGAGCACGATACCAGATTACAGTGACCTCTGGACTAATAGATTGATGTAAAAACGATATGTCGATTTCCTCCTTGACCTTTACTTTTAGTGCCATTGTCAAATAGAAAGGAAAATGGCACATCATCATTTTCTTTTGATCAAGTTTTTGTTCCAAGTTATTTTGATAACCAAATTCAATTTTAATAACAATTAATGTGGATTCATAACCCCCGAAAGAGGGATTCTTCAGATTTGGCAAAAGTCAAGAGCTGTTAGTTGGGCTCTAACTAACAGCCTTTACACACACGGCTATGAAGAAGTGTATCAGCGCTAAAGGAATGTCTGGCTTCACACATTATTATTCTGGTATAGGGAAAAAAAACGCTTTGGCTTGTTTAACCAATCACATGCAGCGATGGTGCCCTTCCAAAATAGATGCACCGCAGAGAGTGGAAGGGGAGGAGGACGCTGCGTGAGATGTGCAGACTTATACTCGGTCTACATCATATATTCCAAATGTACTCTGTGGTGTACAGCATCCCAAACCAAGACGGAAAACCTCAGTGCAGAGGACCAGATCCACTCCTTCTGCTCTTACCTTTCACAATAAAAGCCCTTGGCATATACACCGCGTAACCGTGGTGTTGACTAGAGGGAATTCACTCTGAGCATTTTTGCTAAAAGGAAAACATCTTACATTAGCCGGCCGAATGCTTCTCTAGTTGTCTTCTGCCTGTGCAAATATTTTCAGTGTGTTTAGTAAAAGGTCTGCCAGTATGAACAGTTTTGATATGACATATTTGCATATTGGTTAATCGTCACTACCCCACTGTGCACAGGCCTTAACGCTACATTTACTGTGTATTTGTATAGAAGAAATGTCAAAATCTAATAGACAGCTTTACCATGAAATGCACTGAGTACAGTCATGCTCCATCGACACAAAACCTTTCCCTTTTGGAAACCGTGAACTTCGTTTATTTGCTCAGTTTACCTTTCGTAGATATCCATGGAAAATATTGAGCTAATTCATGCTCCTGATGGAATGAACCCCTTCATTTTAAGTATTGCGTGTCCTTAATTAGTCATTATTGCCACACAACAACATTATGAGAAGCCATTGCAATATTTAGCAGTGTCTGCACAGTAAGATAATTGTAATTAAAGTATGCCATTGAATATACATGGTCTCACTCTTAACTTGTTAAATACCAGCGGTTGGTCAGCGCTCCTCAGACTCTGATCGCGACACAACGAGGTCTAACTCCTGTGTCTGTGTGAGACACACCGGGACTTCAACTGACTCAATTTAATCCCGTCCTCGTCATTATTCGATGGTCAAACAAACACACTTCAGTCCAGGAGGCCGCTGCTCGTGTCCCTCGTGTAGCTGAAAGTAAACGCTGATATTGTGTCATACGTGGCGTCACGTGAGTCGTTGGTGTCTTTAGTCAAATGACTCGTTAGTAACTCGCTAGTGTGGGTGAATGTGGGTTACATGTAGTGGAAGGTCGGAAGACGAGAAAGTCGCTTTACAAATGCAAGTCCGTTAACTAAGTGGTTTTGTTGCCTACACCTAACTTCCTGTGAAGACATATTTATACAAAGAAACTGACGTCACGTCCTAAACTAACGCTGAGGCTACCTAGACCATCGTAGTTTGAAACTTAGGACCGCTGACCAATCGGCGGTATTTAACAGGTTGGTTGTGAGGCCGCGTTGTTGAATAAGCCGGTTGATCCGTTCAGAAGATGAGATGCATTGTTTCTGCACGGGAGGGTTTAGCTGGCGTCGCTGAGCGTGGCCAGGATGGAGCTGGCCTGCGAGGCCAGTTTACTGCTGCTGTGATCCGTCAGTGTGCGCAGGCTTTCCTTCATGTGCACGGAGTTCAACTCCACCTTCATCACACCTGGAGCAGACGGGGACGGGAAGAAGAAGAGAGAGAGAGAAGTGAGAAAGGGATTGCAACTGGAAGTGGTAAGACACATGTGATATTATTGTGATCAGGCCGTTCGCCTGCAGCCTCTGATTGGACAACACCTGAAGCTCCATTTTAGATTCAGTCTCAGAGAAGACTAATAAAACTGTCACACCAGTGACCTTCAGGCCACACGGTTCTCATGCACTGTTCATAGCTAAAGCTAAAAACAGTAGCTGTACATAACCCACAGAATCAATTGCTATATAAGGGAGGGTCGGGTTGGACGGGCGGGTCTACAAACATCAGACTTTCACCCAGGAGACCACTGTTAGTGTCCCGTGACACCAGAAGACGACAATGATTTTGTGTTACGTACCTTGTGTTACTGATCCAAATAGCTTCTAAAATGAAACTCCTGTGTGTCGTTTCTATTATGCCTCATGAAAATATTGTGAACAATTCTTTGCCGAATAACTCTCTCTGCTCCCACCATGGATGCGTTTTCTCTCTCTCTCTCTCTCTCTCTCTCTCTCTCTCTCTCTCTCTCTCTCTTTCTCTCTCTCTCCAGTATACACTCTCAAACATGTGGAGCTTGTGAAGTGTGTCGTAATATCAAGCTTACTGGAGTTGGCGAGGCTGCAGATGAGGCCTAAAGCACTGAACTTGACCTCGACTGCCCCGGCAGGATCCTCCAACATCTTCTTCAGCATGGGCAACAGCTCGGCCTCCCTAAACGGGTCCTTCACAGACTCTGTGGTCACACACAGGTGAACATAGAGGTAAACATGCAATGCATTACTGCATGAAGATGTCGAGTCTCATTCCTGAACTACGTGTTTAGTCCTGTGTGTTTCTGGTGGAGCACATTGGTTTCATCCGGCAGCTTCTGAGGAGCAGGTCGCACCTCGTATGGTCGGCTCCTTTAACTTACTAATACAGCGAGCAGCGAGCAGAGGAAGATTCAAACAGCACCGAAAACTAAATAAATAATAGAGTTTTGGAGACTAAAGATTTCAACAATAAAGTCACTAAAATAGGCTCAAGACCTCGGGGAAGTACCACAACTAATGAATAAGATTTTAAAACTAAAGCAATGAATGATGAGGCTCCTTAAGTAAACGCCCGGTTAAAATATGTTAAATAAAATAGCTTGCATAGGATTTTTGACGTTTTTTGGGCTTAAACATATGTCCACATCACTTGGTTCTTATGAATTGATGAAATTGTTAACATAAAAATGATGTTCCATATCCATACATAGGAACAAAACCACAAAGGAGAGCTCAATAAGTTGCAAATGAAGTCAGGTACAATAAAGCAACATGGACTGAAACATGGCACGATAAAGGTCAAAGGTCAAGTCATTACTGCAACGCGACGCAGCAGCTTCACCAAGTTCAGCACAAACAGAAACCAAAGGAAGGTCTGTGCATCAAACTGTCTATGATGCACACATCTGGGTCATTTTGTATCCTTCTAGGCTGAGGAGAAATAAGATTGTCCTCCTTAAGAGTTTTATAGTTTCAGTCCTAACTTGTGACAAGACCCAGGATTGACTGTACTTCTCAACCTAAAGAAATAACGAGGAGTTATTCTGACATGCTTCTGAAATGTGGGCCGAGAACCTCGTCTCTGAAATTGCTTTACCAATGTCAATGGCAGATGCTATCGCCAGGGCAACCAGAGCCTCGTTCTGCATGATGACATGTTCACTTGTTGCCATCGAGATAAGGTGCCGAACCCCGTCTGCTTTGGCCACAGCATGGACCACTTCCTGTCAGAGAGGAAATCCACTCATTACACATGTTCAGTTGAAACCCGATGAAAACTGTGGAGCCCTTTGGCAGATATTGCTATAAAAACTGTATAATTCCCTTCTTTATTTACTCATAACCAGTAACATATAGACTGATATTTACACATCTGAACACACAACTCACATTATACTCTTTTATTATAACACCAGCATTATTCAAACAGCCCTAATGGTTGCAGAGATACACCTTTTTTAGTTTGGGGATGACATTTTCGAGCAGAGGCCTAAAAATAGGTGTGTTTTTTAAAAGACTAATGTGTGTGTGTGTGTGTGTGTGTGTGTGTGTGTGTGTGTGTGTGTGTGTGTGTGTGTGTGTGTGTGTGTGTGTACTAATGCTAGCTGCTCATGCTAATGCTAGCTTGGCTCACAGGGCTGCGGCTGTGCCTGATGAAGGCGGCCAGCAGGCGACTGGCTTCTCCTCTCACTCCCGCGTGGTCTTTGGCTTCACACCACTCCATGACTCTCCCCAGCAGCACGGCGTCTCTCCCCAGCACCAAGGCGGCCTCCTCTGACACACACACACACACACACACACACACACACACACACACGGCACAGCCGAGAAACGGGGTCACGACTGATGAGGAACTATATCAGAATCAAATAGATGTATCCCCCTGGGATCATGAATGTGCTCGTCAAACCGTTGGGATGGAACAACCCAGAGGTTTGAAGACGTCACCCTGGCCTCTGGGAAACCTCCTCTGTTTCCTCTGTTACCCAATGATTCATCCATTTATGAAGAAGATAACAGGCCAGGGGACAAAGCCGAATGTAACTAGAGCTGGGATGAACAAACCCAGCGTGGTTGGGTTAATCCAGTAGTGGCAATCTGATTGTAGCACTATTTTACACAAGAGGAATAAAATCTGGGCTACTCTTAAAGGAGCAATACACGACATTCAGATCATTAATATCTCATCAACAACTCAGTGAAGTCTACCTGAGCATAATGAAGTCTCTCCCTCTGTGTTTCTTATCAGAGCTCCTCTCTTTGTTCACAGAGCCGACCGGCAGCGTGCCTTTTAGTGCATGTGAGTGCATGTGAGTGTGCCTTTTAGTGCATGCGAGCGTGCCTTTTAGTGCACGTGAGTGTGCCTTTTAGTGCATGTGAGTGCATGTGAGCGTGCCTTTTAGTGCATGTGAGTGTGCCTTTTAGTGCATGTGAGTGTGCCTTTTAGTGCATGTGAGTGCATGTGAGCGTGCCTTTTAGTGCATGTGAGTGTGCCTTTTAGTGCATGTGAGCGTGTATTTTAGTGCATGTGAGTGTGCCTTTTAGTGCATGTGAGTGCATGCGAATGTGCCTTTTAGTGCATGTGAGCATGTATTTTAGTGCATGTGAGTGCATGCGAATGTGCCTTTTAGTGCATGTGAGCATGTATTTTAGTGCATGTGAGTGCATGCGAATGTGCCTTTTAGTGCATGTGAACGTGCCTTTTAGAGCATGTGAGCATATATTTTAGTGCATGTGAGCATGTATTTTAGTGCATGTGAGTGCATGCGAATGTGCCTTTTAGTGCATGTGAACGTGCTTTTTACTGCATGTGAGCGTGCCTTCTAGAGCATGTGAGCGTGCCTTTTAGCCGTCGTTAGCCGTGTGAGTGATGCCTCTTCCTCAACGTGCTCACCTTGTCCGTCCACCATCATGCGCAGCGTTCCCAGCAGTTTGAACTGGACCGGCGGCATGTCGGAGCGCAGCAGGGTCTTTATCCTCTCAGTCACTCCGTCCTCCAGCATCCGCACCTTGTTGCTGGCTGAAAGAAACCCATCATTTTCATCATCAAGTATGATTGGAATTATAGAATCAAAAAAGCAGTTTTGGTGATTTTCTCTTCCTGATTGATGCCATGTGATGCATTTTTCTGACATGTTTTGGAGATGACCCAGTGACAGGGCTCTCAAGTGTCACGCATTGAGCGTGACTGTCACGCATTTCGGTCTTAAGTCAAAAAAAAACTTGAGAGCCCTGCAGTGAGTGTTACGTGTTAACATGTATATGATTGTTTGCTTGGATCAGTACCAGGGATGGCCAGGTTTCTGAGCGCGCTCAGTCCAGCGTGTTGAACGGAAACATCTCCTTCGTCAACATGCTGCTCCAACAAGGTCAGGATGTGAGGAACCACACCGAGGTCCAGCATCTTCACACAGTTACTGTCTGACAGAAACACAGCAAGCCCACATAGACACCTTCAAGACCTGGTTGCTGTTTTACACACTGCTACTACATGCTACTACATTACACACACTGCTACATGCTACTACATTACACACACTGCTACATGCTATTCCATTACACACACTGCTACATGCTACTACATTACACACTGCTACTACATGCTACTACAATACACACACTGCTACATGCTATTCCATTACACACACTGCTACATGCTACTACATTACACACACTGCTACATGCTATTCCATTACACACACTGCTACATGCTACTACATTACACACACTGCTACATGCTACTACATTACGCACACTGCTACATGCATGCTATTACATTAAACACACTGCTACATGCTACTACATTACACACACTGCTACATGCTACTACATTACACACAGCTACATGCTACTACATTACACACACTGCTACATGCTACTACATTGCACACACTGCTACATGCATGCTATTACATTAAACACACTGCTACATGCTACTACATTACACACACTGCTACATGCTATTCCATTAAACACACTGCTACATGCTACTACATTACACACACTGCTACATGCTACTAAATTACACACACTGCTACATACTACTACATTACACACAGCTACATGCTATTCCATTACACACACTGCTACATGCTACTACATTAAACACACTGCTACATGCTATTCCATAACACACACTGCTACATGCTACTACATTACACACACTGCTACATGCTACTACACTACACACACTGCTACATGCTACTACATTACACACACAGCTACTTGCTACTCCATTACGCACACTGCTACATGCTATTTCATTACACACACTGCTACATGCTACTACATTACACACACTGATACATGCTATTACATTACACACACTGCTACATGCTACTACATTACACACACTGATACATGCCATTACATTAAATATAACTCACCGTTCCTGGCGAAGTTGGCGATGGCCAGGGCTCCGGACAGCTGCAGCTGGGTGTTGTGGCTCTGCAGCCAGGACAGAACATCCTGGTACACCAGACCTGATCCCTCACCAAAACACTTCTGCATGGACTCATCTGACACACAGACATACATATTGGGGTTTTAAACAAGATCATTATAATCCTTACAAACATTATTTATTCCAACAGGCAGCGCTGACATTACCTTCCCTGTGTAATAATATAATTTATAATACGGTTAGATCAAATCAAGTATTCTGATTGGTTGAGTGTGAGTCACGAGGTGTAGTTTATTCAGCCATAAAGTACTGTAAAGCCTGTTTACATTTAGAGCGTTCCATATCAGTGCGCACTTAAAAATAACAGGTAGATTTAAATTTAAACCGTTAGTTGTCATTTCAAGCTTGACAGTTACCAAACTGTCAAACAAGGGTTTGCCGGCCCTCCGCTGCGCGTCGGGCCTAACAACTCCCTTGAACAGTACATTATTGCACGACACAGTACTGCCTCTCGTACCTTATTGCTTAAGTATTATATGGGTGATTTGCTCCTTATTAATGAGGTAATCAAACCACTAATAAATCAACACTGGTGCACAAATATTAGAGATGTTTGCTCTACACAGAGACATAATGGTGCGCCCTTTACCTGCGACAGACGACCAGCCAGACAGGGTAACGCAATAAATAAGGCTGAAAGAAGTCAGAACACTGCAAACAATTGGGCTGGTGTCCAAGACAACCCTGTTCCTCTTTATTCACTTTTCACTATTATGCTGTGTTCACACCAAACGTGGCGCGAATTATTCGCGCGAGTAGATTACATGCAAAGTCAATGCACAGACGCGACAGGTTGCGAAGACACAAAAATAGATGCGCTGGAAGTTGAAATATCCCAACTCTGGCGAAAACATCACGTGAGTCATAGTTGCGTCAGCCAATAAGCGTTGAGAAGCTCCGCCCGTCATCACCGCAGTCTTGCCGTTGCTGAATCAAACTGTTGCTGCTCCGCCTGAACCAGCGCTGACAGCGGCTTCATTCAGACGCTGTTGTGGGACTACGGATAATATTATGAACCCAGACACCATGGAGTTTGATGTTCCCACGTATGTGGAGTTTACACAACAAGTATAAAGCAGAACTAGTGGTTATCTCCATGGTGGATGAAGGAAACGGTATCCGTTTTACGGAGATAAGCCAGACACAGTTCCTGGAGGAGTCGTGAAATTCACCGAGCTGTGTGCGGCTACAGATGGTTTTATGTGTCTATGGAGCAGAGCCAGATAGCGGTGGGACCCGGGTCAGAGTTCATGCTATGCTATGATTGATCTGTCTGCGTTCGCAGGCTGGGATTCAGCAAAGGGTCAATTCTGATCAATTAAGCTCCAGTGTGGGTCCTTGCATCATTATACATTTATTAATATTGGACATAGTTTTGATCGCCTCTATTTCCTGTTCTGTCACAGTTAGTCAACACAACAACTATGGTGCATTCTGTCTGAACGCAATGATGGAGGACAGAACAGGACATGATGCCATTAGAACTCGCCAATCACAGCGGAGTATGCACTGTTAATCACATGCACAGAGGTGAAAGACAGACAGAAACTCCTCTTAGTCCACTTCCTCTTAGTCTGCACCACTCACCTCCCAAAAGCAGGGACACGATGAGGTTGGAGGCGATCTTGATGCTGCAGAGGTCGTGTGGGTCAGAACCTCCCTGCAGACCCTGAATCATCTCTGATAAAGCCTCCGGTACTCCGGACTCTGCAAACTGCAGCTTCAGCGTATCTGGTGGTCCAATGCAATTCATTGCATCATTATCATCAGCGAATATTATCTTCCAATAAAAGCACGACTAAATGAATCAAAACAAATTAATTTATAATTGAGGTGAATAAGCGCCACATGCACATAAAGAGGAGGGAGGAGTTAACCCTGTGTACGTGTCTGCCCCTGGTCATACTTGTTCAATCTACAAGTCTTCTCTTTTCTGACTGTCACCTTCTTCCTGTCTTACCGCTCTCGCCCAGTGAGCCCAGTATCTCCAGGATGATGTGTCGGCGCTCTGCATCCGGCGCCCGTTTCAGCTGACAGGTCAGAATACCGGCCACGTCCAGATCGTTCAGGGCATCCCTCGCAGAGTCTGCAGACAGAGGGCTGCATAACTATAGGCATAGTAACAGAGTTACATAGTAACTATAGGCATAGTAACAGAGTTACATAGTAGCTATAGTAAGTATAGGCATAGTAACAGAGTTACATAGTAACTATAGTAAGTATAGGCATAGTAACAGAGTTACATAGTAACTATAGTAAGTATAGGCATAGTAACAGAGTTACATAGTAACTATAGTAAGTATAGGCATAGTAACAGAGTTACATAGTAACTATAGTAAGTATAGGCATAGTAACAGAGTTACATAGTAACTATAGGCATAGTAAAAAACTATTTTATAGAATTGCTTTTAAGTGATCGTCCTTTTATGTCCTTTTATGATCTATTATGCAGTTCTTTTGTTCCCCTGTTTTTGTTTTGTTGTATTGTATTCATTGTCTTTATGGTCCTTTATGGTTATTTTATTTGTTGTTTACCGGTATTTAAGTTATGTATGACTATGCTTTGCTTCTCTGTAGAGCACTTTGTAAACTTTGTTTTTAACCTTTTAAACACCGTTTTTTTAATTTATTGCAAAATATATATATATATAAATCACAAGACAATATATTAATGTTGCACATCAAATAAAACACCAAAGCCTTTGCTACAAGAATCAGTAAGCCATTTAACAAAAAACTCAAACTCAAAGATAATCATAAAAGTATAAAAAGTATTGTTGTTACACTTTGTTTTTTTACTGTGTTTTTACAGTTTGATAAAAAATGTTATTTGTTCATTCAGTTAATTTGTGTGCTTGTTTTATTTTAATGGGAAATATATAGGTTGTTTTATGAATTAAAAAAAAATCATAATTCATTAAAAAAGATCATAATTCATTAAAAAAGATCATCATTCATTAAAAAAGATCATCATTCATTAACAAAATGTTGTATTTGAATGTATTGATCACCATAAGTAATATACAAGCGAAATATATACATGAGAAAATTAAAATGTGCCCAAATGCTCACTTGAGTCCTCGCCTGAATGTTCTCCGTTCTAAACCCTCTCTTAACTTTGTTCTGCTTCACTTTTTCAAAGTCAAACTTTGTAGAGAGAATGTTCACATATTTTGTTATAATTTTGGAGAAGTGTAGACCTTTTGAATGCCTAATTTCAAAGAAATAAGATGCTATATAAAGTTATTATTATTATTCTTATAGTTACATAGTAACTATAGGCGCTGTGGGCGGGACTGATTACCCCAAGGGATCGTATGAGGAATGTCCCGCTCTCTGCTTAATAAAGGTTTTGTTAACAAGAGACAAAGACAGGCAAAAATATTGTTTTTCATGCTCAATTAATTTAGAGATTTTGGGCTATTTTGCTTTCATAAGATGGTACAATTTAAAAACAGCTAATTAATAATGAATTTACCAAGATAAATACAACTACTAAATAATCACCCATGTCAGCCAGGTTACAAAGGGCCAGCAGGCAGACGTTGACCAGGGGGTCGTTCTCTGGATACTCCCTTATAATGGACACCAGTCTGGGGATTACACCGCTCTGGACTAACTGGTCCTGTTGGTGTGCTGAGTGGGAGAGAGAGAGAGAGAGAGAGAGAGAGAGAGAGAGAGAGAGAGAGAGAGAGAGAGAGAGAGAGAGAGAGAGAGAGAGAGAGAGAGAGGGAGGTTAAAGTCAGATCCAGACTTGTTGTGTTTAACTTTGTTTATTTCTATTTCATGTCATGCTGTCAGGTTTTGCTGAAATTATGATCAGGTAACTGACATGGAAATGATATCTAAGCAGTAAAAAGTTGGCGTTGCACGTTTCTGTGATGACGTTCGCTCAGTTTACTGAAACGTGATTTAACATATACGTATTGCAGAAACGTAAAATAGCAACATTTTGTCCCGGCGACTGGGCTGATTACTGGATATATGATTCCTAACTACATATCATTTAGCCACCTTCACTGAAACCTGAAGGACTTCCTGTTTGTCTGCAGCCGTTCAGAAGAGCCTCTGCTCTGCTGAGTCAGCGATGTGGAACCAACTCACAGCTGTCGAAGCAGATGCGTCCGATGGCCCGGCCGGTGTTCAGCAGCATCTCCTGGTTGTTGCTGCTCAGATGGGGAACCAGCACCTTCACCAGGTCGGCCTCGATGCACGGCTCCCGGACCGCAGCTGCACACAACACATACACGACACACACGTACACAACACACACACGACACACGAGCAGGAGTTACCCCTGAAAGGCCTCAGAGAAACCTCTAATGTCATGGTGTAGGTGAGACCACAGAGACCATGGAGGCTGTGTGTGTGTGTGTGTGTGTGTGTGTGTGTGTGTGTGTGTGTGTGTGTGTGTGTGTGTGTGTGTGTGTGTGTGTGTGTGTGTGTGTGTGTGTGTGTGTGTGAATGGGTGAATGGGCTCCATAAAAGCAGGACCCTTTCCCGCTAGCACCACAACAGCAGTAGTGTCCCACCTTCTCTATTAATAATAATAATAATAAAAACCTTCTCTAATAATAATAATAAAAACCTTCTCTAATAATAATAAGAACATTCTCTAATAATAATAACAAAAAACCTTCTCTGATAATAATAATAATAATAATAATCTTCTCTGGTAGTAATAATAATAATAGTAGTAATAATAATAATACAAACCTTCTCTGAGAATAATAATAAAAACCTTCTCTGGTAATAATAATAATAGTAACAATAAAAACCTTCTCTGGTAATAATAATATTAGTAATAATATTAATAATACTAATAGTAATAATAATAATAATAATACAAACCTTCTCTGGTAATAGTAATGATAATAATAATAGTAATACAAATGTTCTCTGATAATAGTAATAATAATAATAAAAACCTTCTCTAATAATAATAATAATAATAGTAGTAATAAAAACCTTCTCTGGCCATCTCTGCCACCAGCAGAGCCACCTGGCAGCTCAGGCGGCTCTTTCCCCTCAAGGCCTGAGCCAGCGTGGGCAGAATCCCACTTCTGGCAATGTCAACAGCAGCATCCTTCTCTGTGGACACATTCATTTGTTCAGAAAGAAAACAGCGTTAGTTTGGGTGAATGCTTTTAGTTTACACAGTAAAGTCCAGATACTGGGACTCAGACTTTGACGACTCCCAATGGTTGCATTTCAAATACAGCGTAGCTTGTTTAGTGGCGACCTCCTGACCTTTCCTCTCCTGTCGCCGTCAGACTTTTACTTTCTCTCAATATATGTGACAAAGTGTGCAGGATACTCAGAGTGCTTGGGGCGCTTTGACAAACACATGAACCGGCAATGTTACTTATCTCGTGTCTGGTGCTTAGTGTGGGCCAGGTTGTTTTTGCCGAGGACGGCAACGTCATGACCCGGTCTTCTCTGCCTCTGATTGGCTAACTGACTTCGTTGGTTAGGGTTAGGCATGAAGAGTGAGATTGGTCGGGGTGGGCCAATCAGAGGCAGAGCAGGGCGGGTCATGTCTTGTGCTGCGTTCACACCAAACGCGCTGCAAATATTCGAGCCGCATCAGTTTACTCGCTCGACAATAAAGCTGCGTTCACGGTAATATTCAAAGGGGGCGTGGCTTATCTCTGTGAAAAGAGCTATCGACCATGGAATAAATAGCCACTAGTTCTGCTTTATACTTGTTGTGTAAATTCCACATGTCAGAACATCAAACTGAATGAAGCCGCTACCAGCGCTACGTCTGGCGTAGCAGCAGCAGTTTGATTCAGCAACGGCGGTGATGACGGACGGAGCTTCTCAACACTGATTGGATGACGCAACTCAGCGTCACGTGAACATTTCAACTCTATTAGCGCCGCGTCAAACGTGTCCATCGTGCCGCCCGGCGGAACATTTGCTCTTTCGTACATTTCGTGCATCGCGTCACATTCGCAATGCGTTTGTTGTGAACGCAGCATGAGGATCCCTCCATGACATTTGCTGAGCTCATTCATGTTCCCCTGATTGTCCGAGTGGTGGAAGGAGAACACGCGGACTAATCTTCACCTCCTGCATGTTTATAGTTTAAAAAGCAGTTCAGGCTGTTTATAGAACAAAAATGAAAGAGTAGATCCATAAGTCAGCAGAAGACAATGGGGATACTGGGTATTGGGTAGCAGGCAGCCAGCTTCAAGCAGGTCAGTACCTGAACCGCACCAGCTTCAGTCGACCAATCACAGGGCCCCGATTGGTCTGAACCACTGTGATGAATCAGTGCTGAAGCACACAATGCTGTGTGTTCCTGCTGCATGTGCGTTGGGATTTGTATTGTTTCTCAGCACAAAGCATTAAACCCTTTTTCTTTTGCTTTGTTGTCCCCGGTTGCTTCTTAACCAAACCACATGTGTTGTATGTTCTATGAATTATATAACGTACATGTTTGCACGTAGGTGGGCACATTTGTGTATGCGGGGGGATGTGTGTACAGTACAGTACCCTTCCACCCTCCTGGACTACACAACCCCCTGGGATACACAACTCAGCAACACAAGCAGAGCCTACGGATCTGTGTGTGTGTGTGTGTGTGTGTGTGTGTGTGTGTGTGTGTGTGTGTGTGTGTGTGCGTGTGTGTGTGTGTGTGTGTGTGTGTGTGTGTGTGTGTGCAGGTCACATGACTTACTCTTTTCCATAAGAGCAGCCAGCATTGTGTCCAAATGAGGCTTGAGCTCCTCTTCAATCAGCTCCGTACTCACACTGATGGCCTTTAGGGCTTCGCTCAGAGAGTCTGCAAAACACACACACACACACACACACACACACACACACATCATCATCATCATCATCACCACCAAGAACAAAGAACGTCAACAAAAAAGTTAAGAGAATACCAGATTTATATATTTTGTATATTTTCTCAATCTGCAGGATCTTTATCAGGCCAATGGAGCCATTTTAACAGATTATAACATATAACAATATACAAAGCCTTTTATTGTGCTCTGGGTAAGCCACCTGTCACCAACAACACCATATCAGGGTTCCTTTAACTCCAATATCTCCATGGATAATATAACTATAGGACATTAATATAACACCATATGATGTGACTCAGGTGGACACGTGGATTGACTCAAACCATTTTAACCAACAAATAGTTTTCTGATAAAAGCACTCTGTACATGGAGATTATACAAAGAAGAGCAATTAGCTTTTAAATGCTTTAGAAACAGAAGGTCTTAAAAATCTTCATCTGAATAAATATTTTGCAGGATGTTCAACTTTTGTTTCTTGTTTTCAACACTTGGCATGTTTCTTTACATAGCGTGTTTAAGGGGAATAAAGTAGCCCATGAATATGAGATATGAGTTTACAAATAATGACAATCCCTCCTTGTCATCGTGGAGGTTGGTTTATGGCGTTCTCTCCAGTTGCCGCTACAGACTGTGTGTGAGAACCTCCTCTGGATATGAACCCGCCTCCTCTGATGTAAAGGGACCTTCGGATTCTTTTGACCCGATGCTCTCGTCACTATCATCCCTTTCAAGATGCTACCAATGCTACATTATTAGCCCCACTAGTTGCCTCTAGGTGAGTTACAGATGTTTGTACTCAGTTAAATATGAATAAAAATAAACCATCCTGGTGTCCAGGAACAACATTCACATTGATCGTTTCTTCATATCCAGTGTCAACATCCAGCACCTTTACAGGAAGTAGTGTGCCTTTAATGTCGCCAGGCAGAAAGCAGAATGAAATGAAATGAACAGATCCTTAGTGTTACGTCTGTTAAGAGGTCGTGGAGCGTTCGCACATCTTTGAGAGATCAGGCTGAATGAAGCACACTCATCAGCTGTTTGCCTCTGACCTGCAGTTAACACTTTTTAATTAACAATATCCACAATCTTTAGCCATCCTGCGGTACCTTAACCTCACTGTAACCATCATGAATGTGCAATGTGCCATAACCATGATCTCTCCCTAACTTAACCGGTTTCCATAGGCAGAAATAGAAAGTGGGAGTAATGTTTTCAGAGACATTTTACCTTTGACTTCTACTCTGTTTCTTTCACTGCTGACATGGAATAAAGCGCATACACACACCTTGAGTTACTTAAACAAATGCACATGCAATACAAGGCATAGCATACAGAACCAGAAAACACCAACACACACACACCAACACACAGCGAGGAGAGACCTGCAGATGGTAATCACCTCAACTAATCCCTTGTAAGTCGAATGAAAATAGCCTGAGTAGAGAGGTACGCAGCCTGCTATACGTCAGGATCTAACCCCTGTGTCCTTCTGTGTGTGTGTGTGTGTGTGTGTGTGTGTGTGTGTGTGTGTGTGTGTGTGTGTGTGTGTGTGTGTGTGCGTGCGTGCGTGCGTGCGTGTGTGTGTGTGTGTGTGTGTGTGAGCAATTTACTAATCAGTCCCACCGAGTACTGAGGGGAGTCCCCAGGGAGCTTATTACTGATGCCTCCATTAACCTGCACGTCTCCACACACATACGGACATACATATATGTCCTGACATGAACATACATATTGCATATCACACCTCACAATCTATTCGGACAACAGTCCATAAATAAATCTCATCACTTATTAAGGTTTTTATGTTGAGTGTTCAGACTTGGTCCACTTCTATGACCAGATGTAACGTGGTCATAGAGGTAGAGAATATTTGCAGTTTGCAGAACCCGTTGAAAGTCATATGCACTAGAAAATCCAATCATCAATAGAGCCAACAAAAAAAAAAACTATTGGAAAGGTCAAGTTGGCATATTGACATTTAAAGTGTTGATTGATTCCCAGCATGCAATGAATAATTTCTGTCCCTTCAACCCTGAGCTAAACACCAAAACATTCTCACATCAGTGTGTTAAATAGCATCAGTGCTCCAAGCGTTAAATTAGAGTCACTAGCTTTGCATGTCTTAGCGCCTGCGGGTCAATATATGCTTATTAGGTGCATAGCCTCCTCAAGAAGTTAGGTTTCAGCAGCAAAAGCACTTAGTTAGCTTTTTTTTTTGCTTTTGGATGCTAACCCTTCGCCTCATGAATAATGTTTACTTTTAGTTTTGTACCAGACATGAACTGCGGTCTGCTGGATTAAAGTCCTGTGTTTGTTTGACCCATCGTCTCCTTCAGCAAAAAGACAATGGGTCAGTTTACTCTGGCAATGTCTTGGAAGGTAGATTTAAAGCACAAGTCTGATCCAGTGTCTTGTTCTCTTGACAATTTGTCTAATGGTTCAATCGTCTCTGATATAATGTGATGCGGGGGGAAATGATACCAGCTAGCATTAGGCTAATGCCTCCATTAGCATGTCTAATGTTAATGTCATTCTCATTGGCATCACTGAATACCAGGCTTCCACCTGCACTACGAGCGAGTCATCGTTATACTGAGCACTTTGGTGAAAACAGATATGCTTGCTAGGCTAGCAGCAAACTACAACATGTAGAGTGCATTCTGTTACTATTACGTGTAACTTTAGTTGGTTGTGCTAAGTCACATCAGTTATGTTTATATGTGTGTATTTATATCCTAGTATGTTCCTACAGGACATTTAACTTCCTACATGACATCTGACTTCCTACATGACATCTGACTTCCTACATGACATCTAACTTCCTACATGATATCTAACTTCCTACATGATATCTAACTTCCTACATGATATCTAACTTCCTACATGACATCTGACTTCCTACATGACATCTAACTTCCTACAGGACATCTAACTTCCTACATGACGCACTAGCAGAACATATCCCTCTTTTAAACACGGCCTGAAGAACTGGCTTATTAGCAATCATGTGTGTGAGCATGACTCCCTCCTCAATGATTGTGTGTACAAAATGTGTGTATGTTTATTGATCTTTATGATGTTTTTATGATTTTATAATGAGGCCTATTTATATATTTGATCGTAACCTGTATGTTTATTGCTTTTTATGATGTTTTTGTCATCACCATTTATTTCCTTTAGTGATGGCTTGTTATATCTGGCCACAGGGACTACAGTTGAAATTTAGCCTTAGCTAAGACTGACACATTTTCCCCTGGGTTGATTGATGTGTACGGTCCCTGTTCAAATAAATACAAGAAATGCCGAAATGACAAACAGAGCAAAACTAAAAACTCTGGATAACATGGGTTTAAACCCCATTTAGCTCCAATAAGATGCATTATGCCTGTATTTGGGTGTGTTTAATCTCTGATGTCTTAGTTCCCTTAAAGTGGGAAAGTGTTCATATCTATCAATGTTACGTTCTCTCCTTGAGCTCGCTGGGTCTAATACCGCAGAGCAATATCATCTTTTAAGGTGAGATCTTGTATGTCTTCTGCAGTCATCTTTAAATAATTTTTATTTATTTATTTTGTCCTGCACAAAAAGATATTGCAGCTGACCTTCACGGCTTCAGAGGAGGAGTGCACTGGAGGAGAGACTGAATTCAAGTCATTAAATAGTTTCTCAAATTGAACGAAAGCAAAAGAACAAAATGATGTTGTGCACATGTTGCATGAACACAGCCATGTCTGGTTCCTCGTAGCTAAGTTTTAATTCATAAATATCAACTTCACTCCAACCTCGAGCATCCTTTCAGACAGCAGGCAAACCTGATATGTATTCAACATTCAAACTATTTGGTTTCAATATCACGCATCACTGTAAATATATATGACTGTCTTCACTCTTCATGCAATTATCATCATCATCGGAACATATATTCTCATAGATATCATATCTATCGATCTATCTATATATATATATGTATATATACATATATATATATATATATATATATATATATATATATATATATATATATATGTATATATATATATATCTAGCTCTCTATCTATCTGTCAATATATCTATCTATCTATCTCTATTTATCTCTCTCTCTCTATCTATCTGTCTCTCTATCTCTGTCTATTTATCTATCGCTCTATCTATCTCTCTATCTCTCTATCTCTCTCTCTATCTCTCTATCTCTCTCTCTATCTATCTGATATCAAACACCATATAACCACAGCTGGTATAACATGTTATCACTCATATGAAAACATGCACGCACACACACACACACACACACACACACACACACACACACACACACACACACACACACACGGATATGTTAGATATGTAGCTACTCACCGGTGTCTGTCATGGCTGCTGGTCGACACGCTCTCTGCTGGCTCACTGCCTGTGTGTGCGTATAGGTGTGTGTGTGTATGCGTGTGTGTGTGTGTGTGTGTGTGGGGGTATGTGGCTAGCAGAGGAGCTACCCTCCCTTCTTAAGGTCAGGTGTACCCCAACTCTGTCTCTCTCTGTCTGTCTGTGTGTTTTTCTCTCCTCCTCCTTCTCGCTCTCTCAATCCCATTATCCGTCTCTCCTCCTCTTCCTCCCCCTCTTCCTCCTCCTCCTCCTCCCTGCAGCCACTGCGCTTGCGTTCTCTCTCTCTGCTCATTCGCTCCCACCATGGATGTGTTTTTCACCCTCTCTCTCTCTCTCTCTCTCTCTCTCTCTCTCTCTCTCTCTCTCTCTTCTATACAAACATGTGATAACCAACGAGTAATGATAATAATACATATTTGAAATGTTTTTTAATTATAAATCATTCATAAGAGTGCACATATTTCATATTCTACCCGGTCAACACAGAAATATTTGGTCAAGGAATATTTAGCTCTGAAGATACAACAAAAACAAAGCAATTGAATTCAAACATGTATGAAATCTGTGTGTAACTCCAGTTTAGTCATGTCTCAATATACCAGTATTGACGATAAAAGCAATACACATGTGACAATATCATGTAAATAATCCAGTGCCTTATAAATACATGTATAGTACAGACTCTCTCTCTCTACCTCCCTACACTCATATGTGTAATTATTTGGTCCAAAAAGAGACAAAACACATATTAAACAAAGTTAATAATGAATTTGACTGATCCAAAATGTCTATAGCGATCACAATAATATTGTTATCATGAATTATTTTGGCCACGATAGTCGTGCCATGAACATGTTCCATATGGAGACGGCCCTCCTCCAGTTCTGTGAGTGCATCACATGCAAAGTCCTAGCAGCCGTTAGTGGTTTGAGGCTCGGCCTCCTCACCGCCAATCAGGTGGCAACACACATAACCTATAAAATGGCGGCCATTGCTTGATTCACTCACAGGCTCATTAACTGATGACCGGGTCCAGCTGGGCGTGCAGTAAAGGGCTATGCTTGTACTCATAGAGCGGGAGTTACATCCAGGTAACTTCTATTTCTAACAGGCCTTTTCTGTTGGTAAACAACCAGAGACAAAGCTGCTATGAAGCTGATGCGTTCCCAGCTGGGCGAACAAAGAAGCGTCTGAACATAACCTGAATGTGTTTATCAGAACTAGAACCCAGAGTGAGACGTGAAGCCACATATGCAGCACTAGGGTATCTACTAGGGTAGAGACCAAGGACACTCCCTCAGAGGTTGGCTGATGAGGCAATGCTCCTGGTCCAACACATTCTTACACCAATGCTTCAAATACCCCAGCTTGGTCGGTGCCCCAATGTTTTAATCTATGACACCATACTTACTCCTCTACATCAGTTAGACCAGCGGTCGGGAACCTATGGCTCGTGAGCCATATATGGCTCTTCCGGTGACGGCATATGGCCCCCAGACAATTTTGAGTTGAAAAAAAAAATCTGTTCGGAACTGATTTTAAAATAAAAAAATTTTTTTTTAAAAAGGGCATGCAAGGAGCTACAGCGGAGAGAGCAGACGAGTCAGCAGCAACTACGTGTGTGGACCAGGCAAGGTGACGGGAATTCCGCTAGCTTTGCGGGTGCTTTGGCAATAATAAGGAATGGAGAGCCATTCACAGATGGCGAGTATGCCAAAACATTCATGCTTGATGTGGCCAATGAACTGTTTGATGACTTCCCAAATAAAGACAAGATAATCAAACGAATAAAAGACATGCCCCTGTCAGCAAGAACTGTGCACGATCGTAGCATCATGATGGCAAATCAAGTCGAGGAAACACAAATTAAGGACATAATTGCCGGGACATACTTTTCTCTCGCGTTAGATGAGTCAATAGACGTTAGCCATCGATCTCAGTGCAGTATAATGGCCAGGTATGCTGCAGGCGACACACTGCGTGAGGAAAGCTTAGCTGTTTTGCCAATGAAAGGGACAACAAGAGGAGAGGATTTATTCACGTCTTTCATGGAGTTTACTAAAGAAGAAAAACTACCGATGGATCAATTTATTTCTGTCTGTACTGATGGTGCACCCTGGATGTTGGGGAAGAACAAAGGATTTGTAGCGCTTCTCCATGAACATGAAAAGAGAGCCATCCTAAGTTTTCATTGCATCCTGCACTAGGAGGCGCTTTGTGCTCAGACGTGTGGCCAGGAGCTTGGTGAGGTGATGTCGCGGTCATTCGAGTGGTCAACTTTATTGTTGCCCGAGCTTTAAATGATCGCCAGTTTAAAGCTCTGTTAGAAGAAGTTGGGAATCATTATCCCGGTCTGCTTTTACACAGCAACGTGCGTTGGTTGTCAAGGGGGAAGGTGCTCAGCCGGTTTGCAGCTTGCCTGAGTGAAATCCGGACTTTTCTTGGAATGAAAGGCATCAAACATCCTGAGCTAGACAACACTGACTGGCTCCTGCAGATTCACTATCTCGTGGACATAACTGGCCATCTGAACCAGCTCAATGTGAAAATGCAACCATGGAAATACAATATCATCCCTTCAACAAGCAGTGTTTGCTTTTGAAAGCAAGCTGGAAGTCTTTCTCAGGGACATTGAAACAGGTCGTCTTCTGCACTTTGAAAGACTGCAACAATTTAGAGATGCATGCTTAGCAAGTGACTCCACTCAACATCTGGATCTCCAGCAGCTAGCTGGCTTCACGTCCAACTTCCTGCAGTCATTCAAAGCACGTTTTGGAGAATTTTGTGCGCGCACTGGTCTTTTCAAGTTCATCACTCATCCACATGAGTGTGCAGTGGACAAAATCAACCTGACATGCATCCCGGGGGTCTCTATCGGAGACTTTGAGCTGGAAGATGCTGACCTGAAGGCATCAGACATGTGGATGAGTAAGTTCAATTATATATTATTGTATAATAAATTTAATTTATTATACGTTAAAAATACTATATGACTCTCAATTAAATATATTTAGAAATATTTAGCCTTTATGGCTCTCCCAGCCTAAAAGGTTCCCGACCCCTGAGTTAGACGGTGTTAGACTAGTTGTGTCTTTTCAAAATAAACGTTATATTCTTGGACACATCCACCTCGTTAATGTGTTTCCTGTAGAAATGTCGTTTGTAAAAGGTGCGTGTGATCTGGCTGACTACATTTTTGATGATGCTGTTCAGTGGAGAAAGTTGGGTTTGAGTAGTAACTTATGCTACAGTATATTATGCTAAAAACTCATAATTAAAGTGTTCATGACTGTAACATAACCAGCTGATCTCAGAGCTGTGAGGGAGAACATATCTAATCATCAGTGGAAAGTTTTCATATTCACAAAAAACTCCTTTAAACTTCAAAGAGTTCAAGTTTTATTGGTGAATTTCCTCGATCATTAACAGAGACCAAATGCTTGAGGTCTTTAAATGTATATAAACATCCTATACAGACAGACAGACGTAAAGACAGACATCATATTCCACATCCCAGCACAAGGGGTGGTGGGATGTGGGGTTGTGCCGTTTTATTTAACCCAGGGGTGCCGCTGCATCTGCTCCAGGGTGGCACGACCCCTCGGGTTCATGGCCAAATGCATCTTCATCAAATCGTGGCAGTCTGAGGGGAGAGAGGAGGCCGAGCAAAGCAAACGTTAGGCTGGAGGCTGCAGTGATCGATTGGAGCATGGAAGGAAAGAACTCTGCACATTATCATCATTGCCAAACTCAGATACTGTATCGACACCAGCATCATCTCACCTTGATGTGGATTTTCCTTTGGAGGAACTCTGAGGTGTTAAACTGTTTGTGTCCACTCAGCAATTCAAAGAGCTGCCAGTGGGGCCGGCCTCGTATCTCCCGAAAGAATAAAACTCTGGAGGAACGTACACAGACACATTGATGGAGACGGAAAGAAACAAAGGGAGAAGGTACGATTCAAATGAAAGTCACTCCAGGGCGATTCATACTGGCCGATCCTTTGATCTTTGTCACCCTACAGTCTGTCCCCACGCAGCTATTGGGTTTGGGTGTGCAGCCACTGTATTCTACAAATATGGCAAATTAAATACAGTTAAATATTCAGCTTTTTACTCCACTACATTTATTTTACAGCTTTAGTTATGAGTGACTTTGCAAATTACAATTGAAGATATTATCTCCTCAATGTCATATCAATGTAGAACCTAGATATTACATTACATTACATTTCATTTAGCTGACACTTTTATCCAAAGCAACTTACAATAAGTGCATTCAACCATGAGTACAAACTCAGAACAACAATTTCTTCAAGAAAGTTAAACTACAAACCGCTATCAGTAAGAGACATTCAAGTGCTACTAAAGTGCTACCTTCCTTATTCAAGGTGTAGTTGAAAAATAAGTGTTTTTAGACTTTCTGCTGTCCTGATGTCAATGTAGAACCTAGATATCCTGTCCATGAAAGTCCCGACCTGGACCGGTGATAGAGGGCAGTCCTGGCGGAGGCCAACACCCACGGGAACGTGTCTGACTTAATGCCGAGGATACGAACACAGCGCGTACTGCAGTACAGAGACCGGGTAGCATGACCTCCATCGGGCTACTTGAACATCAGGAGCATGCCCAGACGTTGTCGGGGGTGATACAGGCACATGGGGGCCAAACACTACTGAGCCACATTAGGAGGGGTGTCCTGATGAAAATCACCCAAGTTGTGGTTTTGATATTTCACTTAGATTTTTGGTGTGATTTTGATATTTGACAGCCCTTAGTGTGTTGACATTCATTTTGTTGACGATATCAATTAATCAATAAAGATTTTCAACTTGAATATTTCGTGTAAGGACATCTCAAGTGGGATTTAGGTGTTCCTATAATTGTTTTGGAGCAGTGACGCTCACAGCAGTTCATTTAATACAAAGTATTACATGGACAAATTAACTAAAATAATTCACAAAGTCAGTCGTGGAGTTCTTAAGCACTGCTCACTGCCAGAGGAGGAACACCAGCAGGTCAGTGGATCTCTGCAGCCCCGCTCTCTGTCCACCAGGGGGGGCTCTTCTACCTTTATCTGCTCATGGAGGACCGTTAGAGGGACCTGGCTCTCACTCCACCTCACACCACTGGGCCTACATCCACTTACTTTAATGTGGAAATAGCTGAACATGGCAGAGTCTCATTTTGAGGAATTTGTTTTTAGTTATCAATTGTGTAACATATACTAAATGTGGTCTAATTTGTATGTATATGAAGGGTGAAATCAAAAAATATCCACAAGCTAAATGTAGTGGCCCCTGACTGTAGTTCATAGGGTGTTTTAGAGGTCTTATGGTCAGGATCAGACCAAAATGTCAACATTTTGCCCTTTTTCCTCCACCGTTGCACACTAGAGTTAGACTCTGGTCCAGTGTAGCAGCAGCGTTGGTCCACATCCACAAGCTTGTCCTGAACTACTAACTGAAGCATTTCATGGATGAAGAAGCAGAATACGGTCTCAGCGCAGTCGGCTCATACAATGTGGGCTTGGCCTGTGTATAGAGATGGACACTTGTAAGTATCAGACAGTCTGATATTTCACAGTCTGATGCAATGCACAGAGACTTTCTTTCTGCTACCCTCCGGCTAACTCCATTACTACAGCAGACAATCTAATTACGCTCAGGTTCCATCAGTGTACTCCATGGGCTGAAAAGTTCGTTTGACACATCACTTTCCATCATGAGGCATTGGAGATCTATTTGGTTGGAATAATAAGCTCTTGGACTGATACGTGTGATAGTAAATCAATCAGGAATCCTCCTTAGAGGGGATCTCCACTGACTGTACACATCAAAGTCTGTTTCCAGGTGTTGGGGAGTACTGCATAGTGGAAAAAGTAGTAAAAAGCTTGTTAAAGTCAAACATATGTTGGATGTATTGTTTATATCATTGTTATTGTTGGAGGGTGGGTGGGTGGCCTGGACGAGATACAATGCACAATATGGGGTACTATGTATATATCGGCTCAGTAGGCTACTTTAGTTATATAAAACCATAAAACAATACACTGCACAATATAATACATGCAAACAATGCATGGAAAGGTTCTCTATTGATGGAAGCACAACAAACACGTCATTCCCACCACGGTCCTGGCGATGGAGGGTCCCGGGCCCTCAACTGTCCTCAACTGATGTGACTCGAGTCGCTTCTATTGAGTGTGAAGACAACAAGTTTGAAAACAAAATAAATGTGGAGGCTTAGAGTTAGAAGGAAGTGAGTTAGCAGACCTCTGTAGCCGCCGCTAATCTCTGCTGTAGGCCAGAGGCTACATTAGCCGCTACATTAGCCGCTACTAGCATAACACACCCGGCTGGTCTTCAACGGAGCGGTCGATGGATGCCTTGTCTTGTGAGTGATGTAGGAACAAGAAGATCATTGTGTGGAATAAAAACACTGTCTTTGTTCTGCTACATGGATTCTGAAGGGATCTTGGATATTGAGAGCCTGCAGGGCGCTGATCTAGTACAGGTCTTTCTCAAGGGGTCCTCTCACCTCTGCTTTTGCTTTTCTGCACGAGATTATGGAAATAGCCACAAACTCATGAACTGGATATCAACGCAGACATTAGAGGGACATCCTTCTCTGTCTAGCAGGCGTGTTCCCTCATGAATGAGGATGCTAGTGTGGCTCAGTAGCATCATGGTGCAGCAGCGTGTGAGGATGGAGGACGAATGGTTCTCACAGGAAAACACCGCTGCTCTCCAGACAGTCACGCGTTTCATTAGCTAATGGTCTTGTGGGGATAATCAATTCAGTCTGCCGGCAGCAGCGAACAGTCTTTCCCACCTTGTTGTCCTTCAGATCCCTTTGGCTGCAGCTCATTTCCCCAAAAGCAGCGGCTCCTGTTCTCAATTTTCAGTTTTCTTAATGTCCTTCCTTCTTATGCTCTGTTGATCTGGACAGTTCAGTTCACTGAAGCTGCAGTAAAAGCAAAGAGTGTGAAAGTTCATTCTTTACTTTGGAAGTAGTAGTTTGACAAAAAAATCTTACTCAAGGTCCACTAACTCGCTTTTTATGCAGCTTTCAGCCACATCTCGCAGTCCTCATCAGCAGAAGCCTGACACCAAATACCTGAAGCATATCTCTGTGTACCCAAAGAATTGTAACTGACTCTCCACTGTTTCTGTGACTTTAACACACTAAATGCCACCAACACTATAGGTTGTTCCTATTCAGTTACTACTGGCTCATTTAGGTAGCTGCAGTCAGATTTAGAGAGAAGCATTAGAAAGGATTTATGCAAAATTGAGGTCTCCCCTATGGAATATTGGTTCTACAAATAAAGTTAAATTACGTTTTGACACCTTAGCTCTGGGGTCTTCAGTTAAATTCTACGAGGTCCAGAGAGAGAGAACGTCTTTGTGGATTATTATCAGATTTCAAATTGAACTGGATGAATTATAAATAATACATTCTCTAATAATAAACATGTTCTTCTCTCAAATCAAGTCAAATAAGGGATGCATTTAAGAATAAATCACATAACAGAACGCTTTTGAAAAATTGCATTTTAAAATAAATAACACAGTAAAGAACACTTTTTATTGTACTACTAAACAGCTGTCTGGTTATACTGGTGTATTATGTTGGGCTGATGAACTCCCAGCTGACTGACCAGCTCAGACTGTGTTGTCAACGTAACACACAATTTACACACAATTCACACACAACTCCTTTCTCTCTGTTACTGACAGCTGTGCTTGTGGACCAGCACTCAACAAAGGAGCCGGGGGAGTTCACTCACCTCCAACCTCAACACACACACAAACACACACACACACACACACACACATGCACACATGTACGCACACAGTCATATTGTCATGACTTGTGGGGACATTACGTTGACTAACATGTATTTTCTGGAGGCTTTAACCAAGACCCCACCTACAATGTTATGATTCAGGTAAAGGAGATGTGCAATTGTTGCCACATGGTACCCAAAAAGGCAAGTCCCTAAACATCTGATTTGTAATCAGATTTATGTCCCCTCACGATGGGTAAAACACGACTACACACACACACACACACACACACACACACACACACACACACACACACACACACACACACACACACACACACAGAAACTCCATCTTTCCCTCTCTGCACTATACCAGCTGTTGCTTTCCTCAGAGCTGGTAGCCCCATTAATTTTTCAGTTTTAGAAGACAGGCAGCGTACACACACACACACACACACACACACACACACACACACACACACACACGCAGCAGGGGCTTTTTCTTTAGTGCCCACGTGGACAGACAGGAGACATCCATGCTATTACATGCTATTCATGCTAAGTGTTCTCACTGCGGCCGCTACAGGTTGGCGGTGTCTTCCTGTACTCGTCTCGGTGATGGACCGTGTGGAGAGGTGATGGACCGTGTGGAGAGGTGATGGACCGTGTGGAGAGGTGATGGTGGCCTTCTGAACACCATAGCAGGCCCTTCCAACCCATTGCATCAGCTGATAACAGCCAAAGCGGGTGGCAACATAAAACCAGTCCACCTCCATCGCTGGCCCTGACTGTGTTCTATGCTTCACAGAACACGTTAAATATACTCTAATACCTAAAGTCTATATCCACTGACTGACATCTATACTACTCCTCGTGATCTGTATTCACACTCGTGGTTTCCATCTTCTTTACTCCTCTAATCTCTTCCGTCAGTCTAACTTTGTTTTAGGTTATTAAATGTCACTCTCTCTAGACTACTCAACACCTGCGTCTCTCGCTCGCAGACAAAGACGTTTCGTCGGGTGTTATGCACCGTCAACACCCCTACACACACACACACACACACACAATCACACACCCAGCATGCAACACTACTGATACCACTGATGTTCACACCCCATCATATGTTCTGTTCTACAATACAGTTCATACTAATTCTACCCTCTGATTCCAGTTTCTTTATAGTGTGGTTTTTCTCTGCTGCCGTTTATTCCTTAAGGCTCTGTAGTTATACGTATCATCTGATACTAGCCCAGAGTTAAGCATCTTCATCTAGCAAACTATACCTACCTTGGAGTGTTACAATAGCCAGTATCATTTTATTCCATGTGTCCATCCAGGCAAATTGGTGGATCCAAATGTTTAAAACTGTGGAGCCCATATGGACTCTATGGCAGATGTTGCTATAAAAACTGTATAAATCACTTCTTCATTTACTCGTAACCAGTAACATATGGACTGATATTTAACACACAACTCACATTATACTCTTTTATTATAACACCAGTATTATTCAAATAGCCCTAGTGGTTGCAGAGATGCACCTTTTTTAGTTTGGGTATGACATTGTTGAGCAGAGGCCTAGAAATAGGTGTGTTTTCAAAAGGTTTTAAACATATAACACATATAAACATATATGATGTAATTTCTTTATAATCATCTAAAATAATATTAAGTGTATG
The DNA here is from genome assembly GCF_910589615.1 of Taurulus bubalis. Lineage (NCBI taxonomy): Eukaryota > Metazoa > Chordata > Actinopteri > Perciformes > Cottidae > Taurulus > Taurulus bubalis. The sequence continues at coordinate 23,174,183 of NC_136602.1, forward strand.
GGTATTTTTCCAAGTAGGCCACGGACTGGTGGATAGGTGCGATGCATTGAGTGGGCCGGTCTGCCAGGAGCTCCCCTGCATGGCCCACAGACATCATGGCAAGAACCGTCACTGCCTCAAACCGCATCATCATGTGTGTGAGTCCCTCTGAGGGTGCCGAGCACCCTCTACTCCAGTGTTGTGCGTTAGTCCGTGTTATGATGTGATGCCACATCTCCTTGATCCATCACGATCTACAGAACTGCTCACGATCCCCGAGAGCAACTGAAGCGTGGATTCAGCGTTCAGCAGTTTCAGGAGCTTTGTGGGCAGACAACAGTGGGCACACAACATGTTATCCTTTGTTCCTGCAGAGAAAAGGGCTTGTAATTGTCTGCAAAAGAAGGAAAAGAAATGAAAAGTGTTGCTTTTTGTCAGTTGTGGGCAGACAGATCTTTGTCTGCAGGAGCTGAGGCTCGTCTGGCCTCTGTTGGAGAAGTCAGAACCCACAATGCAGCAGTGACCCGGCCTCCCACAATGCTAACTATGCAGCTCTGCAGGGGGCTCTCAGGGTCGAGTCAGACTGACACACCGAAGGCAAACATGACCGAAGGGGTCAGAGGTCACGCTACAGCTGGAGAGGCAGAAACGCAAACAAGGCAATGCGGAGATGCTGAAAGGCATTCCTCAGTCTGTTCTCAGCACCAACAGACCCAGAGGCAACTAGTGCAACTAAATGAGTGTGAATACGTTCGACTGTTGGACTAACTGTACCAGCTACAACATCAAAATACTGCTTCCAGGTTGTATCCCTCTAGACTTGTTAACACTGCTGCTTGGTCAGTGGCCCTAAACTATGGCGCTTTAATCTTTAGTGTCAGTTTTGGATGTCACGGACCGGGTGTCCGTTTCTGCTCGTGAAATGCAAAGTGTCTTCCAACGTAGGTTTACGCAACAAAAGTTCTTGGTTGGCGTCACAGGTTAGCGTGTGCCCTATAAAGTAAGATGTATACACTAACATGCACACGCACTGCACAGCCACTCTCATTGATTTCTTTACACTTCTTGTTTTAATTTGATGTTTTTTGTGTTTATTACTCACACATGGCACATTGACAGGATTATGAAAATTATCATAATTATATCAACATATTTTGTATGTGTTGGAACCTGACTCCCCAGCAAGTAGTTGTGTAACAGTGTCGTGTATAATGATGTCATGATTAGAGGAAATCATCATGGCTGAAGTTAGATCTTCTTACTTCTTTGTGTAACGTATAGTTTTGTCTGCGTCTCCTGTGAAGTGGTGTGTGAAACAGAGCAGTGTGCATCGTCTGCTAGAGTTGACATACTAGGTCACTGGATCTGGATGAATGGTTAAACACTGTCAGCGTGATCCATCAGTCCACTTGAATCCTCACAAAAGATTCTTGAAAACCACTTTGATTGTTTGGTGTTTCTGTGTGAGAGGTCTGGAGGGTCAAGAGTTCACCTCAGGCTTCTTTACCAGTGTGGTTGAGACACCAAAATAAAAGCTGCCACACATTGCAACGTTGCTGCCACATGCACATCCACCTCATGGCGAGAGAAGACACGTGGACTTGATTTGTGGTGTGTGTGCCGACTGTGAGGACTGTGAGTGTGAGTCAGGTCGCTGTGGAGGAGCTGATCCTGGCACAGAATGCAGCCCATAATTTTCCCGGTGAGACGTTTCCTCCAGGTGAAGAACGTGCAGAGACACAGAGAATACCACACAGCTTCCAGACAGACGGTGGCAGGAATCTGCCCGCGTGTTCACCTCTGGAAACCCGAGGACAGGAGGTGTGTGTGCGTGTATGTGTGTCTGTGTGTGTGTGTGTGTGTCCTGATAAACCAGTCTGGTCCTTATAAACAATGGTCTTGCCATGCTTGTGTATATGTATTGGTAATGTCCTGATAAACCAGGTGGGGGGGTCTTCATACGTCCTCATTATGTTAGGATCCGCCCCAATCCACCTCATCCCGCCCCCGTCCTCACAGTCCTGTAGAATGTCAGGTCTTCAAATCTACAGACTATTTCACTATAATTGAATTCTGAATAGTATGATTTGTTCCCTATATCATGAGGACCCGTTTATTAGTTCTTAGCGCTCTCTACGACAAAGGGAAAGGCATGTCCCCATATACCCTGGATTTATCAAGTTCGGGTAAAAAGTCCTGACAAACCACCCCCGGCCGTATAGGTGTGTGTGTGTGTGTGTGTGTGTGTGTGTGTGTGTGTGTGTGTGTGTGGGGGGGGGGGGGGGGGGGGGGGGGGGGGGGGGGGGTGTTTGCGTGTGTGTGTGTGTGAGTCTGAATGTACAGCTCCCCTCGGCTTTCTGGAGCTTTATAGAGAGAGTTTCAGCTCATAGTTTATCGATCTGGATCAGTTTTATGGTCTTTCACACCCAACCTGTCTGGGTCCCTTAAAAGAAGGATCCCGGCCTGTGGTTTGTTAATGATAGCAGACGGGTGATTTTACTACTAATAAATCATCTGTTGATCTTGAAATCTGTTCACGAAGCATGTCAGCATGTTCCCTGTTCAAATCTGTTGAAACTGCTGTCCTTGCTTTTTACTCTGTTAAAAAGGGCGTTAGCCCCAGTCATCTGGGAGCACGCAGGGCCTTTTGTACAGTCTTGTCTCTACCTGTTAGTCATTATTCACAACATACGGTCGATTCGCAGTGAAGCAATACTACTTTGGTGGTTTTCCTCCTCTTGTCCCGCCGAAGTCCTGATTCTGGACGGAGTCAGGTCTCTGTAACATCAACCTCCCGCTGCTGCGTTCGCCTGAAGCCTTTATCCATCTTATTATCCTGCCAGCAGACTTCAGAAAGCCAGGAGCATGCTGGGTAGTGAAGTAGCCTTAGATGCTAGCTGGGTTAGCTTAGCCTTCATCTCCCTCCCTTTCAGTATGCCACGACTGCCTGTTTGAACTGTAAAAGTTTGGAACGTGATGAACAGTGTCAGCGTGTCGTTTCCTCCGAGGGCCGAGGCTTTGAAGCTGAACCTGATCTCAGTTTGTCCCGGTACCAGGTCTAAGACTTCCTGCCGCTGCGCCCGCGCTGCACGCTGCCCTCAGACGCCGGCTGGTGTTATGACTTGCCTGCATTCTGAATGTCATGTAGCCATGGGCCATGTGTCAGAGGAACGCAGTGCAGAGGAATGTTTCCACTGGAAACTGAATACAACCATTTAGGATCACTGTCAGGGAGCTGGTAGCATAATGCCACGCAGCAACAGCAGTGATCTGAATCTCTCTTCTCTCTCTTCAAGTCAAATAGTGACTGTTTACACTACAATACAATGCACACTTAGCTAGATTTGCCACAGGGACAACATGTGTGTATGTTTCGTGTTTCTTTACGCCTTGCATGTGTTGTTAAATGGATGAATGTCTGTTTCAGGGCGATGAGCTCTCTCTCAGTATGGGGAGGAGAAATGCATTTTCTTCTTCATGTTGATCACTTTAATTGAGTTTGAGAGAAATGTGCACTGTGAAGCTAATCAAACTATGTATTTCATTTGGACTGAATGGAAATAAGACTACAGTCTCACTACTACGTTTCCATTTTAAAATGCATATCTTTTGCTAAGTTTACGCTGAGTAAATTCATAATCCTACAGCTGCCGACATGCGGAGGAAGCTGCTGTTGTTGTCATTATCAGACCACGCTGTGCGGCTTTGAGGTGGCCGACAGACACACAACGGAAGACTTTCTTTAACATCCTGACTATCATTCATGCTTGTTTTGTTCTGCACAACATTTGTGAAGTTCACACATAAACTGTAAACGAACAAAAGTATAAATGCTCTCCAGTACGACAAGGACTTCAGCCACCGGCAGAGCTACGAGTGTGAGAACAGACACCGACGAACCCGAGAGGGACCGAGTGAGACGTGTGGACCACATGTATGGACATATAATCTCATAAACTATGGTTTTAAAGTGTTCCTTTTACATTTGATCTGAGTGAGAGCGAGTATGACCTGCAGCCTCATTGTTTTAAATGCAACTCTTTTTTTCCACAAAAGTATAGAGACTATACAGGAAGAGCTATCTAGCACAACGATACAGGTGTTACAATGTTGTATTTTTTTTTAACAAATCAACCAATCTGCTTCCTGTTTACACCTGTAGGTGAATAGTCATGTGATAGTGGACAGAAATACTTTCCAAAATGATGTTAAAAGGCCTGTGTGAATGTAAAATGCTTTAGTTTTAAACAGAAACATAACACAAAACATAACATCACAATATATTGTTTGATTTAACATAAACACATGACATACACAAACATAAATCTGCCAGGCCAATTATATTGGTCGGCTCTTATATTCTGTCGAATTCATACACATTTTTGTATTTTATACAATGCACATACTTTGCATTTTTGCACTTTTTTGCATAACTTTCTTTATTGTTTAATTTCCTAAATTAATACGATCTGTGGTTTTGTTGTATATATTGAGTATTTTTCATTCCTGAATTTTTGTTTTTTGTTGTGTTTTCTATATAAGTTGCTTGCTACTGTGACAAACTATCTATCTATCTATCTATCTATCTATCTATCTATCTATCTATATACATGAATAAATAAAACATCTCTATTCAATCTTTTTCTGCAGAAATGTAGTCCTAATACGTACAATGATAAAACACAGATAGCCTGTATTAAATTATGGAAGAGAATATTTCTGCATCTGATGGTACTGATGGTGTCATCAGAAGCTGGTGGCTTCATCTCACCAAGCTGGGAAAACAATTAATAATAATAGTTATATCAAATGGATAAGAACAGATGGAAACAATGCATTTTCATACCAAACTAAAGTTCATGTACAGGTCTCAGTCGGGCGTTTGTGCTTAACTGACGGCAGTCGTGAGAGTTACGACAGCACCTGAATGTGGCAGTGGCTGGTTGTCGTACACTGTGTGTTTTACGACACTGAAAATTGCGACTTACGGCAAAACATGGCGCCGCGCTGTTGAGGCAGGTGAAGGAAGGAGGTTTTTGAACTGCAGCCTATTCGCTCGTCCTCCTCTCGCCCTCTCTCTCTCTCTCTCTTTCTCTCTCTCTCTCTGAGCCCGGCGGCCCGGTTCGTGAAGCCCCGGCCAGGTGAAGAAACATGGCGGCGCAGGGCGGCATCTTGATCCAGGAGAAGGTCAGCAGGCTGCTCAGCGGACACAACGGGAAACCGGTCCTGAAGCCGAACCGGCCTCTGGCTCTGAGAGATGCGGTGGCGAACCGCAAGCTGAAGAAAGGAGGTGAGATAATGCGGGGTGACTTCCGTGAGGTCCGCAGGAGAGACGCCCGTGTTACGGTTTAATACGCGACCGTGTTAACTGGTGACTTTCATCCGACAGCCGTTTGAAAATAGGAAGTAAACACGTAGCTGCCATCGCGAATGCCGCTGTATTTAATGTGTATATGATATATTAGTATGTATATAAGAAGGGTTTGACACATCAATAAAGCGGCATTCTCAATATCCGGCTGTCGTAACTACGACAACAACGGCTGAAAAGTCGCCAGTTAACACGGTCTCCTGTTAAACCGTAACACCGGGTCACCAGGTTGAAGAAGGTCAAAGGTCACCGTAGTGCCATCATATTCTTAAAGGGCTTATTGGTAGTTCAAAGATGAAGAGGAGGGTGAATACAATGAGCTGTTACTGTCCCCATCACTGCAAGCTCCTCAGTGTGAGACTCACCAGTATGGCCCCACCAGTATGGCCCCACCAGTATGGCCCCACCAGTATGCCAGTTAGTTTAGTTTCCACTAACTGGTTTCCGTTCCACGTGTTTACTCCAGCAGCTGAGGTCCTCACACATTCACCAACACAATATTGGGGGGGTTTTCAAGCTCCATCTCATAAGTGAACACTACATTACAACATTTTTAGTATATATATATATATATATATATATATATATATATTTTTTTTTTTTTTTTTTGCAAGATTGTGTCGAGCTGGATCTGATCTCCCCAGAGCAAAACATGAACTAGTGTCTGAGCGCCGCCTTCCTCCACCTGCGGAGCGGGTGTTACAGGTACATGTTCACCTGGCTCTGTGTTACAGGTACATGTTCACCTGGCTCTGTGTTACAGGTACATGTTGACCTGGCTCTGTGGAGATCACATCCAAACACTTCAGTTTGTTTAGACACGGCTAGTTAGTTAGTTAAGACACTGGTACTGAGTTAATCCACTGATAGTTAGTTTGTTGAGCCACTGGTAGTTAGTTATTCCACCGGTAGTTAGTTAGTTGAGCCTCTGGTAGTTAGTGATTCCTCTGGTAGTTAGTGATTCCTCTGGTAGTTAGTGATTCCTCTGGTAGTGAGTTATTTCTCTGGTAGTGAGTGATTCCAGTGGTAGTTAGTAGCTGTCCTACGTGGACGAGCTGTTGAAGGTAACATGTCTGTCTCTCCTCAGAGGCCACCTGCATCACAGAGATGTCGGTCCTGATGGCGTGCTGGAAGCAGAACAACTTTGTGGACGGCCTGTGCTCCAATGAGATGAGCTCCTTCTACTCCTGCGTGGCGACGGCTCAGGTATGTTCACCTGCACAGCCACACTCGCACTGCCGTGAGATGACACACACTTCCATCTTCAATTATGCTGAATAGAAAAATGCACGATTCTGCAGATCCTCTGAAGTGACGCCAGAGTTACGAGGACAACACGTCACTGTTTTAGCGAGAGGGTTTCCAGTGTAGAAACACTCCCAGATCCGGACTGAGCATGTGCAGCTCTCAGCTGACATGAGGAGGAAGCAAGGCGGCTCTTCGTCGGCTACGTCCACCACCGGCTTCTGACTTTGTCCAGAGCTGATGACGAAAGTCGCTGAGGAGTGAATATCTCGCTTCTTTCTCATGATAAGGGACACAGAGGAGATCGGCAGGAGGTGCAGAGCAGGGAGCAGCTTGTTCTGCATCACTGAGCGATGAATGACATGAAGATATGGAACCTGTAGATACAACAGTGTGCTGACTTCCTCTGGAAAGAGCGGTGGAGCAAGCTTCCTTTCCAAGTTGTGCTTACAGCGTTCTTACGCTCATGGAAAACCTGGAAGTGTCATGGGATTTTAAAATGGTTATTTCCAGGCCTGGAAAAGTCCTTGAAAAAACAAAAAATCCCAAAAGTTTAGTAAAAGTCATGTAAATGTGTTATATTCATGTGTTCATGATGTTAATTTACGCTGAGTTTGAAATAATGAATCCTCTTCCTCTTCCTCAGGCTGCGATGAAGAGTAGGAATAAGCAGACCAGCCTCCAGGGAGGACGGCTGCCCCCGAAGCAGGCCACCGCACTGCTGAAGAGATACCCCAACCTGAGCACGGAGATCTAGGAGACGGACTATAAACGCTTTAACACGGACCTGAGATGTGATCGTGTGAAGGAGTTGTCAGCTACTGTGTGATGTCGTATACGTGTATTTAATAAATAAATAAAGGAGGAGCAGAACCAACCCGCACTGCACCACTCCTTCACTACGTGAGCTCGTCCAGTCGCTCCTCAGCATTCGTATTCACGACATGTTTCCTGCTCTGGAAGTGTAATGACTTTCTGCTCTTTGCCATTTCGTCTCAATACAATTTATCAGAGTGGTCTCATGAGTCATGAGTGGACGTGATGGAGTTCTTCTTCTTGGGTTTCATGGCTCCTGGCTGTAATCTCTGAACGCTTAAATGCCTCGTCATTCCTGTGGAAACCGAGGTCGCTGCAATACAATCGGCGCCTATCAGACCGGTAGATTACCGGAGCGGTCCGGATCACTCTGTCGGTCCTGAAGGGATTGTTGATGGTTTTCTCTCTTTCAAACTTTCTCAGTCTTTCTCAGTCCATTCATTCAAGGCTGTTTTTAACCTTATAAACACAACGGCCCTTTTTTCTGTTCTCCCGAAAATGAGAAGTGTGTTTTTTCAAAACTAAAACTCCAGGGTCCATTTAATTCATTTAAAGAGCTAAAGTACCGTACCCCTTGTGAGAAGAGGTGTGTGGTTTTACATTTAAAAAAAAGATGGCACATGTGGAAGTAGGCGGTCATTTTGATATGCAGTTTAGTAAGGATCAGCTCAAAGTAGATAATTTTTTGGACTGAATATGCTTCCTAACATGTCAATGCTTGTGTTTATTGTGATTATTATTGCAGATTTAGATGATTTAGGTTGTAATCTTTCTAAAGAGGTGCAGTATTACTCTGTGGGTTGATGGGAACGCACCGGACAATACAATTTAAAAAAAGAAACTCGGGGAGCAATCGAGGAGCCATTTTTGGGGAATCTTGCTCAGACTCTTGATTTATTATATTTATGCTGAAAATTAATTATTTTTTAAAGGCAAGGAGTTGTGGATTCGTTAGAGATCAAGGACAGAAGGGTCTGGTGTTCATAACGTGGTCACATGAGCTGTAGAACTCTAAAGTGGAACTTTAAGTCTAGTACAGAGTGACAAAATCCAGAAAGTCTATGACTAATAAAGTCAGTGCGTCGGTTCTCCCACATTACAATCCACAAAAGAGCTGGAGGACAGAGGCTGGCTGATCCGCTCCAGAAGCTTCTGGAGAACAAAGCCTGGAGTTGAATGAGCATCAAAGAGGTTTGGGCTTGTGCTGTCGGTTCACTTTGTACCAAACGAACAACTAGCTGAACACAGCAGGGGAGCGGCGTGGACTATGGCATACAGGTGACTGGGTCCAGTCCAGGGGTTCAAAGGCAGAGACTGGACCCCTGAGGGACCCCTGAGGGACCCCTTGACAGGAATCAGACAAAGCCCGGTTCCCCCAGAGTCTAGACACTCAGCAGCCAGGCCTCGTGCTGCTGTTTGACATCCGACTGAGGAGTCCTCAGTATTTATAAAGTGGTAACGGTACACCGGGCTGCTGAAGATGACCGTGGACTTTTGCTTATTGACGATATTAATATGACAGACACGAGTGAGTGTGTGTGAGTTAAAGGTACAGACTCATACGGGAAATTTAGTTTTTTATATCAGGCTTCTAATTATGTTCATTATTATAGTTCTGTTCTCGTTCCTTGGAGGGTGATCATACTGAATGTGACCACGAGGCCTTGATCAGGTTAAAATTACACTCGTACTGCACCTTTAACACCAGCTCAAAACCACTAAAGAGCGCTCAGTTTAAAAGGATCCATGTGGCAGTGGATGGTTTAATGAGACCAAGGATTATCCCAAGAGTATAACATTTATTATAAGAAACAACTTTGACAGAATATTAAAATACAGGACGTCCATCACATCTAAAAGGTTCAAACAAGTATATATAATATACTTAGAGGTACAGATGCACAGGAGGAGCATTTCATGAGACGGCTACATAATGATGGGAATAATATATCTTTTCTGATTCTGGGAAAGTGGGAAAACGGTCTCTATAACCAAGTCTCACACACACACACACACACAATCTTCTTTTGATAACTGGTGTAAAAACTAATGTGACATCACTCGGCCTCCTCTGAGTGGCTCTGCTAATATCTTTCAAACTGTGGATGTAAACTGGTTGTGTTGCTCGTTCCCACTCATGAGGACTGAACCTGTGACCTCCTGTACTCGTCATGGTGGTGAGACTGGACGAGCCTTTAGAGCTCTCATCTCTTCATCATGTTTGTGTCAGTGTGAGTCTGTGACCACGGACGTGGAGGCGATGTGTTGGCAGACTTACTATGAAAACCAGTTACTACTGCTAAACATCAAGTACCACTACTCCATATATTCAAATGTGACATCAGGTTATGTCATAAGAAGCCAACAGTGTACAGCAGCAACATGAAGACCAACATTTCTGGCAGACACGTTGGTGTTTTGACCGTGACGTCGTAAAGTGAGGATTTGCATTCTGTGTTTTGTCTAAAGAGCAGGAAAGATGTTGTGTGACGCCGACACACACATCCCATTGTCCGCATGCGGTGTTTCCGTGTGTCTGTCCGTCATCAAAGCATTTCCCACCCTGCGTATCACTTCCTCCCCAACATGCAGACCTCAGAGGAAACCGCTCCACGGCCCACAGCCAACATCGGCTTCCGTCTCACCACAAGCTCATTATCCAGTGTGTAAACAAGAGTCTCAGCTCGGCAAATTTAACCGATCACTTCTACAATGAAAAGTGTACATCGTCTCCAGCAGCATTGTGAGGCGCCCGTTACACACGACACAACCACATGGTTCAGATCCTTTCCTCCACCACGGTGTTGCATTTATCAAAAAACGGGGTTTCCCTAGATCTCAAAACGTTGACTTCTTGTGTTCAACATAAAAACAAAAGACCTTTTCACCAAACCTCAAACTGTGGCATGGAACGAATAACGGAGGGTGAGTTTTACAAACAGGTTTGACGTTAACTTTGGACGACACTTCTTGCTTGTGTGTTGTGTGTCTGCTGGTGATGATGAGGAGAATGCAGACTGGGCCACTCGGCTTTAGAGCAGGGGTGTCAAACATACGGCCCACGGGCCGGATCCGGCCAGCCAGGGGGTCCAGCTCGGCCCGCCGGATAATTGTTAAATTTAAGTGACAGGCTTTTGCCAACATTAGCCTAACGAGGAATACTGTGACGGATAGGATTTCCGATCTTTCAGCAGATTTGGAGCCAAAAGAAGCATAAAGTAAAGTCATCTGTAGCATTTTCAGTTGCAATGGATGAGAGCGCTGACAGACACCGCTACAGCCAATTACATTGTTAGCGCTCTCGTTGAAGCGCTGGACCGCTGTGGGTACAGACGGTGCACCATCAATGATCGGGAGAAAAACAGGCGTTGTGACAAAATTCATGGAGAAAGTACAAGTTGCAAATGGAGAATAAAGTCTTTGGACATTTCACTGTATTTTCCCCCGCGAGGCATTGTGTTGAAAGTCGTTAAAAATGGATCACGTCCTGAAAGTGGTGTTACAAAGCGAGGGCAGAGAGCAGGCAGGTAAACAGTGGGCTGATGTCTGAATGTTTGGTCTTTATGTTTCTAGTTTATTGTAGAAAGACCTTAAAATAGGGTTTATCATCCAAAAATCTTCACCAATGATTTAAATATAGAGAAATATTGTCGTTATGTATGCGTTATTATGCTGTGATTTACTGGTCCGGCCCACTTGAGATCAAAATGGGCAGCATGTGGCCCCTTCACTAAAATTAGTTTGACACCCCTGATCTAGAGCGAGGAATCTCATCAGCTGCTGGCCAGATCTGTCCCCGGGTCAAAACTATTTAAAAAACTCCAAGACGATGACAGATAGAAGCCCAGTTCCATCCCAAACACACTGACAGGAAACCAGCTAGTAGCCGTAGCCCTCTAGCTAGTAGCCGTAGCCCTCTAGCTAGTAGCCGTAGCCCTCACGCTAGTAGCCGTAGCCCACCAGCTAGTAGCCGTAGCCCACCAGCTAGTAGCCGTAGCCCTCCAGCTGGTAGCCGTAGCCCACCAGCTAGTAGCCGTAGCCCACACTGGTGCTGGGAGGCGACAGTGTGGAACAGGTTGGACAGCTCCTGGTGCTGAATTGAGGTCAAATGAATAAAACCCTTTTATGAGTCAAGGCTGAATATCTGCAATCCAAACCAACATCGTATTCCATTCTACTGTTTAACCAAAATAACCCATTCTGAAACACCAATGACCAGATTAAAAGGCCCCGAAAAGCCCTCTGCGTCTCAGTTTGGGCTTAAAGTGTGTGGGGTTTATAAAGATGTGGATATTCAGGAAGGGTCCAAATACAGATGCTATTGAGTTGCATGAATCCAGTGTGTTTTGGAGTTTGACTACAGGGACAAAAACAATCTGGATATCTCGCTGACTTTGACCAACAAGTGCAACCACTTTAAGGAAGTACAAAAACCAAGAAGTACTCTTTTATAACGGGGACAGAAGTCTGAGCTGGTGTTTCTCCACCACCAGTAAGATACACACCCTGAGGATACAAAATACATAATTATGAGATTAAAAATCGAAATGATGAAATAATCAAGTCGAAATTATGAGATAAAAAGTCATAATTATGAGATAGAAAGTTATAATTATGAGATAATAAAGTCAAAATGATGAGATATTAAGTGTGCATGCGCTTCAGTGACGCTGTCTTTTATCTCATAATTATGACTTTTTATCTAATCATTTCGACTTTATTATCTCATAATTATGACTTCTTTTTGTGTGGCGGTAACGGGCTTCCATAGTTCTGTCTAACACACAGCTGGCTTTAATGAACATTGTAGAACATTTACATCAAACGTTGACATACTGAGCTGCACAGGACGACAATCAATGCCGAGTAACTCCACACATGCATCTACTTTTTAGCTGCAGCTCAGTATTGACATTCACATACATTCTCTTGTTCATAAACTTTACATTTGATTTGTTTGAGATTAAAAGAATGCAAATAGCTACTAAGTAGAGGCCCCAGAGCCTGGAGGTGCTTTCTGTTTGTGTTGATGCCTCTGTTGGGATCAGAGCTGTTGTTGCAGGGTTGTTCTGAGAAAATGTCCCAATCTTTGCCATCCGTCTCCTGAGTCCAGAAGCATGTGAGGCCTCGGCCCCGAGAGGCTGAAGGGGTTTGATGATAGGATCGAAGATCAAGCTTTACGATCGTCTGTGTTGGTCGCCAGGAAAAACAACCAGCACTGATCGGGCCTTTCTGATCTGGAGAGAGAGAGTGGACTCGCCCTGCTTATCTCCGCCCGTGATCAGCGCTACAGTGACAGGATGTTGACTTCCACGGCCACTCCATTGTGTCCCGGGTGTCAGATCGTCACTATCGGTTAGTGTAACCTCCCTAGACGACACATGGCTTCATCAAACTAAGACCACACCCAAATGATGAGATACCGGTCAGGGTTTGAAGGCCAGCATGCCCTGAAGGGTCCCGGCCCCGACTCCCCACTGGATCAGCAAACTGCCCGTTGCTGCTGTTGTTGGTACGGCTTAGATCAGCAGCCCGCTGGGACTTCCTGCGCAGAGGTTTTGTGCTGACTGAATGCTACAGCTAACTGCTACTTCCTGTCAGGTGTTTACCTACCTGGATACTGCCTGTCTATAACCCTATACCTACCTGTCTACATCCCTACATGTATACAACCCTGTGTACCAACCTGTCTACATTCCTACCTGTCTACCTTTAATTGAGCTCACAAGAGTCACATGTCAGCTCCAGTCTAAATTAATCATATCCATTCACTTAATGAGATGATTGGCTGCATTTGGATGTATTTAGACGAATCCTGGAGGAGTCTGGATGAGTCCTAGATGAGTCTGGATGAGTCTGGATGAGATGAGTCCTGGATGAGTCCTGGATGAGTCTGGATGAGATGAGTCCTGGATGAGTCTGGATGAGATGAGTCCTGGATGAGTCCTGTGAGTCTGGATGAGATGAATCCTGGATGAGATGAGTCCTGGATGAGTTTGGATGAGTCTGGATGAGATGAGTCCTGGATGAGTCTGGATGAGTCTGGATGAGATGAGTCCTGGATGAGTCCTGGGAGTCTGGATGAGTCCTGGATGAGTCTGAATGAGTCCTGGATGAGTCTGGGATGTGTCTGAATGAGTCCTGGATGAGTCTGGATGAGATGAGTCCTGGATGTGTCTAAATGAGTCTGGATGAGTCCTGGATGAGTTTGGATGAGTCCTGGATGAGTCTGAATGAGTCCTGGATGTGTTTGGATGAGTCCTGGATGTGTCTGAATGAGTCCTGGATGTGTTTGGATGAGTCCTGGATGTGTTTGAATGAGTCCTGGATGTGTTTGGATGAGTCCTTGATGAGTCTGGATGTGTCTGAATGAGTCCTGGATGTGTTTGGATGAGTCCTGGATGTGTTTGGATGAGTCCTTGATGAGTCTGGATGTGTCTGAATGAGTCCTGGATGTGTTTGGATGAGTCCTGGATGTGTTTGCATGAGTCCTGGATGTGTTTGAATGAGTCCTGGATGAGTCTGGATGAGTCCTGTGAGTATGGATGAGTCCTGGATGTGTTTGGAAGAATCCTGTACGAGTCTGTATGTGTCTGGATGAGTCCTGGGTGAGTCCTGGATGAGTCTGGATGAGTCTGGATCCTGGATGAGATGAGTCCTGGGTGAGTCCTAGATGAGTCTGGATGAGTCTGGATGAGTCCTAGATGAGTCCTGGATGAGTCTGGATGAGTCCTGTGAGTCTGGATGAGATGAATCCTGGATGAGATGAGTCCTGGATGAGTCTGGATGAGATGAGTTTTGGATGAGTCCTGTTTGAGTTTGGATGAGTCCTGGATGAGTCTGGATGAGATGAGTCCTGTATGAGTCCTGTTTGAGTCTGGGTGAGTCCTGGATGAGTCCTGGATGAGTCCTGGATGAGTCTGGATGTGTTTGAATGAGTCCTGGATGTGTCTGGATGAGTCCTTGATGTGTTTGAATGAGTCCTGGATGTGTCTGAATGAATCCTGGATGTGTTTGGAGGAGTCTGGATGAGTCTGAATGAGTCCTGGATGAGTCTGGATGTGTCCTGGATAAGTCCTGGATGTGTTTGGATGAGTCTGGATGAGTCCTGTTTGAGTCTGGATGAGTCCTGTGAGTCTGGATGAGTCTGGATGAGTCCTAGATGAGTCTGCATGAGTCATGTGAGTCTGGATGAGTCCTGTATGAGTCTGAATGAGTCCTCGATAAGTCCTGGTTGAGTCTGGATGAGTCCTAGATGAGTCTGGATGAGTCCTGTGAGTCTGGATGAGTCCTGGATGAGTCTGGATGAGTCCTGGATGAGTCTGGTTGGGTCTGGATGAGTCCTAGATGAGTCCTGGATGTGTCCTGGATGAGTCTGGATGTGTCCTGGATGAGTCTGGATGTGTTTGGATGAGTCTGGGTGAGTCCTGTTTGAGTCTGAATGAGTCCTGAATGAGTCATGGATGAGTCCTGGATGTGTCCTGGATGAGTCTGGGTGAGTCTGGATGAGTCCTGGATGAGTCTGGATGCCGTGGTTAGCCTACATGCTCTGCAGCTTTGAGTTTCTTTTCTCCTTCAGAACCTGAACTCCTTGCTGTGTTCTCATGTTCTCATGTGTTCTCATGTGTTCTCATGTTCTCATGTGTTCTCATGTGTTCACATGTGTTCTCATGTGTTCTCATGTTCTCATGTGTTCTTGTGTTCTCATGTGTTCTCATGTGTTCTCATGTTCTCTCCAGCCTGTGTTGTGTGTTGGCTCTTCAAGGCAATAAGACTGTAAAGCCTTATGATCAATAATTTACAGAGCTCCATTGGTTGACATGCGTGCTGAGTATGAGGGCGTCACTCCGCTCATGGAAAAGGGAAACAACCTCTCAGTGGCGCGCGTGAGAGAGAGGGACTGAGAGAGGAGGAGGAGGAGGAGGGGAGTTCTTCCTCGCCAGCAGCGCGTCGTGTTGAGCTCCAGAGCGGGTTGGATGTCTGGACCTGAGTTCAGAGCGCAGCGCAGCGCGGCCGGTGTCTCCGGAGGTGTTTACCCGTCAAGTAGCCGTCGGTCGGAGGGGAACGAGTCTCCTGCGGCGGGGCAAGCCGGGGGAAGTGCGCGTGGAGGGCGTGGAGGAGATGGTTCCTGCAGCAGGATGGACCGGAACCACGTCGCGCCCGGGTTCGCGTCCCGCTGCTGTCTGCTGCTGGCGCTGTGCGTGTCTGCAGAGGTAAGCTGCGGCTGCACAGCTGCTGTTTACGAGCTGTGTGCAGGACTCTGTCGTTTCCTCACGAGGAGGTGCTGCAAATAACTTCGGCTGCTTCTTATTCATGAGGGAAATATAATAACCAGAGGCACTTTGAGCTTCTTAACAGTTGTGGATTGTTTTAATTTAGAGGATTTCCTTGAAATAACATCAACCAGCCAACAGTTACTTTAAGCCTAAAAAGCTTTTTATTCAGGAAGGCTTTTTTTTTACCTTGTTACCATTCATTGTCAGCTATATATATATATATATATATATATATATATATATATATATATATATATATATATATGTATATATATATATATATATATATATGTGTGTGTATATGTATACGTATATATATATACATATACATACATATATATATATATACATATATATATGTATATATATATATATATATGTATATATATATATACATATATATATATATACATATATATATATATATATATATATATATATTATGGGTTGCTTTAACTATGCTTTAACTCTGTTTTGATTTGTTTTACTATATATTGGCTCTGTGGATTCTTTTGGAAGGATAGTGCAGTAAAAATGAAATGCATTATTATTATTAGTCCACCTTATAGACCATGAGATCAAATTAATAAAACAGATGCCAGTGCTTGCTTTAATAATCAGTAGACTATATAGAATAGATTGTGCATGTGGACTAATGTGCACTTTAAGTCCAGCTGAGGGCTCAGACTATCTGATTACTGAATGAATTACACCGGCCTTTCCAGGAACCTTAAGACATATTTATTTCTGAAACTACTAAAATCCACAGAGCCCTCATCCACACAGCGTCCCAGACAACATGACGCAGCACACAGACCCTCACAGACAGATGGAATAACAGAAGTCTAACAGAACGGTGGACCTGCGTAACACTTCCACCACTCGCCCCTCTCTCTGTATCTACTGCTGCTCCAGATTATTTATAGTCTTAAACCACGGCTCGGATACCAACACATTGAGGAGTACCGACTCTGTGATCTGCTTCCAAAGAGGATTTTCACTTTACAGTTTTGTTTTTGGTGCTCCAACGCGACCCTCGATCACACAGACGGGACCACAAGCTGCAAAGGACTTTTCAGAACCAAGTTGACTGGGTTGTTGTTGCATGAGAGGACCTATGTTCATGTGAACAATGTGGCAACCCCTCAAAATACTCACAGACTGCATAGAAACTATGCAGTCTGTGAGTATTTTGAGGGGTTGCCACATTGTTCACACTGAGTGGACTGCGCTCTTCACCAGTAGCATTTAAACAGCTTCCAATTCAACTAGTTTACGGTGAGTCGGCACTTTAGGGTCATACTCATAGTTTCAGTTCACGTCCAACGTGTAGTAGTACATGAGACGTGTACAAGTACTGCAGTCTGGTATTTCTTTAGCGGACGGCCTCCTCTGTTGGCTGCATATTATCAGCAGGTCAAAGTCTACACTCTTTTGATTCATATCTCTTTATTGAAACACAGTTCAGCAGCTCATTCAGGTGAGAATGCTTTGAGATGAACTTCCGCTGACGTTACCTCCTCTACGCCCAAACTGATCAAATACACATGTATTTAATCATCTCCACATATGTCATTGTATGTCATAAGTTCTCATAACATCCGGCCATCAATGAATCAAATGCGCTGAAAAAAAAGAGAAGAAAACAATCCGGTCGCTGGACAGGCTACCTGTCTGTCCACCTGTCTGTCCCCCTGCCTGTTTACCTGTCTACAACCCGTTTACCTAGCGGTCTATCTACCTGTCTACCTGTCTACCTGCCTGCATGTGTACTTACCTGTCTACCTATCTGTCTACCTGCCTGCATGTTTACCTAGCGGTCTACCTATCTGTCTACCTTTCTATCTACCATTCTACCTACCTGTCTACCTACCCGCTCACCTACCTGTCTACCTACCTGTTTATCTACCTACCCATCTACCAACCTGTCTACCTATCCATCTACCTCCCTGTCTACCTACCTGTCTACCTGCCTGTTTACCTACCTGACTACCTGCCTGTTTACCTACCTGTCTACCTGCCTGTTTACCTACCTGTCTACCTACCCGTCTACCAATCTGTCTACCAACCTGTCTACCTACCTGTCTACCTGCCTGTCTACCTACCTGTCTACCAACCTGTCTACCTACCAGTCTACCTGCCTGTCTACCTACCTGTCTACCAACCTGTCTACCTACCAGTCTACCTGCCTACCTGCCTGTCTACCTACCTGTCTACCTACCTGTCTACCTACCAGTCTACCTGCCTACCTGCCTGTCTACCTACCTGTCTACCTACCTGTCTACCAACCTGTCTACCTACCAGTCTACCTGCCTACCTGCCTGTCTACCTACCTGTCTACCTGCCTGTCTACCTACCTGTCTACCAACCTGTCTACCTACCAGTCTACCTGCCTACCTGCCTGTCTACCTACCTGTCTACCTACCTGTCTACCTATCAGTCTACATGTCTACCCACCTGTTTACCTACCTGTCTACCTACCTACCCGTTTACCCGTCTACCTGCCTGTCTACCTGTTTACCTACCTGTCTACCTACCTGACTACCTGCCTGTCTACCTGCCTGTCTACCTGCCTACCTGCCTGTCTACCAACCTGTCTACCTACCAGTCTACCTGCCTGTCTACCTACCTGTCTACCTACCTGTCTACCTGCCTGTCTACCTACCCGTCTACCTGCCTGACTACCTGCCTGTCTACCTGCCTGACTACCTGCCTGTCTACCTGCCTGTCTACCTTGGAACTTGGAGCAGTAACACCAATAAATTCCTGGCAAAACTTCACACGACTGCAGAAAGGCAGAAAGTCCTTTCATATGGAAGCAGACGTTGACCCCTTGCAGCCTCAAACCGGCCAGTGAAGAGGAGTCATGAAATATGTTTACACAGAAAGTGTGATTCTCCACAACTGGGAGAGGTCTTGAGCATACAGTCATAAATGAGCACAATAAATATCAGCAGTATGAGAGATGAGCTGTGGACAGATGCACAGATGATGAACTCCTTCTCCATGGCTGTGTTGTCTTGTATGTGCAGGTAGAGACAGTGAAGGTCTGGAAACAAGAGGCCGGGGACTCAGCATTGTGAATGAAAACATAATCTCTGACACAAACTCATAAATGTAGTTGAGGAAACGCTGCAAAGTCAGTTCTATAACAACTTTAACAACAAGGAAACTCTCCTGTGGGCTCCAGGGTCTCAGTACCTTTGATGAAAGTTGTGTGCGTGGCATGAAAACCGTGTAAAGTCTAGCGGTTTGCCACACAGTAACACGTGTTTGCTGCTTGATGACTTGCTGCTCGTGAAGAAAACTACATTTTCTCCATGATTTGTGTTTTTTAAATGTTCACAGGTCACTGAAGGTGGACACTTGGATACTGTGCAGAGTGCAGGTAAGTCTTCATTAATGTGAGGTCTCTTATTAAATTTTTTTTCCAAAGCACATGTCTGCATGTACTTCAGTAATTACACCATCAGTTATATTCTAGGGAATATCTCATAAACACCACTAACGTCCACTTTAGGATGAATTGATAGGAATCTGGTGGTGAAAGTTCCCATCATCGAATTCTCCTGAAGGCGATGTCTCAGGAATAATTTACATAAATTTGTATTTTAGATTCATGATGAATTAAAGGCTCTCAATATAACATTCAGATTGTTAATATCTCATCATCACTATCATGTAAAGATCTAGAGGAGTGAAGTCTACCTGAGCAGCATGAAGTCTGTGTGTGTTGATATCAGAGCTTCTCTGTTTGTTCACAGAGCTGACAGGCCGAGTGTCTTTTAGTGCATGTTAGTGCACGTGAGGGTGTCTTTTAGTGCATGTTAGTGCACGTGATGGTGTCTTTTAGTGCATGTTAGTGCACGTGAACGTGCCTTTTAGTGCATGTTAGTGCACGTGAGCGTGCCCCAATGGTCAGCTCACAGCCACAGCTCTGCTCTCACACGGCAGTTACAGACGATTACGAGATGAAGCGCCCATCTGTTAGCACTGTTAGCACTGTTAGCACTGTTAGTACTGTTAGCACTGTTAGCTGCTAACCACTGTCTCAGCCATTGCAGGCTGAGAGCCGTGTGGAGGCCATAGATGCTCTGATTTCCGTATTGAGCACCTGTTAGATCAGCTCAGAGAGTGTTGTTGGGTCGGTTCTCACCCGGCCTTCAGTCTCACCGAGCTGCGTTATGAGAGGGTTGTTGGTTCGGTTCTCATCCGGCTCAGTCTCACCATAGCTCTGACTCTCTTCCCCTCAGCAGACGTCTAATGAAGGTTGTAGCCGACAGCACAGCTTCATGCTCTTTCTGTCCGTGGTTCTTTCCGTCTCTCTTTGGCTCTCTGCCCTCCAGTCACAGCGTGTGTGTGTACAGGGAACCAGTACGCGTTCTGTTCCAGCCCCACAGCAGCCGGTGTATCAATGCTGAGCCTGTAGCTCACGGTCACAGTTAAAGCAGAAGTCCTGTAGATTACCTGATGTTCATGCTTCATGACTTATGGCAACGCGGCCTCACCGCTAATGGAGTGAAGCCTTGCTGACTTCATGCCTGTCACACACACACACACACACTCACACACACACACACACACACACACACACACACACACACACACACACACACACACACAGAGTTCTTTATGCAGCTGTGTTGCAATCGACAAGAATCTACATGTGCCAGTGAGTTATAGTCTGTAGGAGTAAATCAGGCTGTGTGTGTGTGTGTATCTGTGTGTGAATAACTTTGTGCGTGTGTGTGTGCGTGAATAACTGTGTGTGTGTTAATAACTGTGTGTGCGTGTGTTAATAACTCTTTGTGTGTGTGAATAACACTGTGTATGAATAACTGTGTCTGTGTGTGTGTGAATAACTCTGTGCATGTGCGTGTGTGTTAATAACTGTGTGTGTGTGTGTGTGTGTGTGTGTGTGTGTGTGTGTGTGTGTGTGTGTGTGTGTGTGTGTGTGTGTGTCCAGGATGCGGTTGTATAGCTGCCGGTGCTTCTGGTTGCTGTTAAGGGTCTTCCCTGCATTTCAGCGTTGTCTTGTTAAACCAGCATCTGCCCTCCAGATGAGTGTGTGAGGCTGTAATCAGCTCATAGAGCTTCTTCAGCTCCAGATGAGTGTGTGAGGCTGTACTCAGCTCATAGAGCGTCTTCAGCTCCAGATGAGTGTGTGAGGCTGTACTCAGCTCATAGAGCGTCTTCAGCTCCAGATGAGTGTGTGAGGCTGTACTCAGCTCATAGAGCGTCTTCAGCTCCAGATGAGTGTGTGAGGCTGTACTCAGCTCATAGAGCGTCTTCAGCTCCAGATGAGTGTGTGAGGCTGTACTCAGCTCATAGAGCGTCTTCAGCTCCAGATGAGTGTAGCTTAGAATGAGCAGAGTCCACCATGTTTCTACAGTAGCCCTGAATGGACAAACCAAACACTGGTTGTGGAGTGTGGTAACGATGGCGCTGAGCGAGGCCCGCGGCGTTACTGGGGTTTGCACTAGGCGGCTCACACCAATGCAATTTTGGAAAGGGAGGAGAGAACAGAGGTGGATTCAGTTGGTTGTAATCTCCAGCCACACCAATAGATGGCACCACATCCTACACACTGGTCCTCAAGCAAAGTATCCTCATAAAACTACTCCTCATTTCTCGTGTGCTTTCCTTCAAGTCCAGCACAGTCACATGCATATAGTCTTTTCAAAATAAACATGTGTCTTTACAGGTAAAACACGTTTAGGTTTAGGAAGAGATCATCAGCAACATTGCTACAGTTATGATGTCTGCATCTGTAGAACGTAATATATATATATATATATATATATATATATATATATATATATATATATTCATGTTTAACTCAATACTTACCTTAAATCCCTTCATTGTTAACACAAGGCTTTTATTCTGAAATATTTGCAGGACAGTGTTTTTATAACGTCTATGACATTCTTAATAAGGTTAAATGAAACATTGTGGCCGTTATTAAAGGAAAACTCTCTGCTGGCAGCTGCTGCTCTCTGTCACTGAGGCGGCTCGGCATGAGCAGCATGTAAAGCAGGTGGAGCGCATCTTAAACTACTTCATGTACCGTTGGCTGATCTAACAGTGTTGTTGCTGTAGCAGTATGTTGTTACAGCACCGTAATGAACGTATAGTTTACATCCACACTGAGGAAACAACACAAACACAACCCGTTACACAGCCGACACGTCCCATCTAATACAGAGCTGTTCTCTGCATATGCAACACACACACACACACACACACACACACACACACACACACACTATAGAATCACTTGAGATTAGAGTCTGATCAGGCTCAGAAACCACCTCCCCCACAGACTAGTTGTTTGATATCATCATTCACGCTGTCTTTATGTGTCTTTACTCATTACTTCTTGAGTCTTGAGGCTCGTTGTTTTGTTAATATTCCTGATGGTCTGCGTCTGCAGGTCAGCTCTCCTGTTCAGAGGGATTCACAGAGCTGGGCTACTATAACGGCTCCGTTTCCCACACGGACTCCGGCTCCGCCTGCCTGAAGTGGACCGACTTCCCAGACTACGTGCGGCAGTACCCGGGCCGAGGCCTGGGGCCCCACAGCTTCTGCCGGAACCCGGACCGAGAGCCCAACCCCTGGTGCTTCATCCGGCAGAGCTCAGGGGCCTTTGGATGGGCCTACTGTGACTGCCACCAGGGTGAGGAGGGGCATGTGGATGGATGAAGGGAGGGAGGGACATGTGAATGGATGAAGGGAGGGAGGGACATGTGAATGGATGAAGGGAGGGAGGGACATGTGAATGGATGAAGGGAGGGAAGAACATGTGGATTGATGAAGGGAGGGAGGAACATGTGGATGATGAAGGGAGAGAGGAACATGTGGATGATGAAGGGAGAGAAGAACAAGTGGATGGATGAAGGGAGGGAAGAATATGTGAATGGGTGAAGGGTAGGAAGAACATGTGGATGGATGAAGGGAGAGAAGGACATGTGATTGGATGAAGGGAGGGAGGGAGGGACATGTGGATGGATGAAGGAAGGGAGGGACATGTAAATGGATGAAGGGAGAGAAGAACATGTGAATGGATGAAGGGAGAGAAGAACAAGTGGATGGATGAAGGGAGGGAAGAATATGTGAATGGGTGAAGGGTAGGAAGAACATGTGGATGGATGAAGGGAGAGAAGGACATGTGACTGGATGAAGGGAGGGAGGGAGGGACATGTGGATGGATGAAGGAAGGGAGGGATATGTGAATGGATGAAGGGAGGGAAGAACATGTGGATGGATGGATGAAGAGGGAAGAACATGTGAATGGATGAAGGGAGGGAAGAACATGTGAATGGATGAAGGGAGAGAAGAACAAGTGGATGGATGAAGGGAGGGAAGAACATGTGGATGGGTGAAGGGTAGGAAGAACATGTGGATGGATGAAGGGAGAGAAGAATATGTGAATGGGTGAAGGGTAGGAAGAACATGTGGATGGATGAAGGGAGGAACATGTGGATGGATGAAGGGTGGGAAGAACATGTGAATGGATGGATGAAGGGTGGCAAGAACATGTGAATGGAGGGATGAAGGGTGGGAAGAACATGTAGATGGATGGATGAATGAAAGGGCACGTGAATGGATGGTTGAATGAAAGGGCATGTGACTGGATGAAAGGACATGTGAATGGATGGATGGAGGATGGGAAAAAACATGTGAATGGATGGATGGATGAAAGGGCATGTGAATGGAAGGATGAAGGGTGGTAAAAACATGTGAATGGATGAAGGGTGGGAAGATGGAAGACCATATGGATGGATTAGGACAGTTGGATGGATGGATTTACAGATTAATTTATGGATAGTTAGATGGATGGATGGTGGGAAGAACATATGAATGGATGAATAGATGAAAGGGCATGTGAATGGATAGACGAAAGTACATATGGGTGGAGGTATAAATGGTAGGAAGGACATGAATGGATGAATAGAAGGGAATATGGATGGAGGATGGATGAATAGATGGAAGGCCATATGGATGGATGACTTTATGGACAGTTGGATGGATGGATGGATGGATGGATGGATGGATGAATGGATGGATGGGCAGTCAGATGGAAGTACGGACAGAGCGATAAACCACTGCCCTTCTAGCCAGATCACCAATGACCAATGACCTCATTATCAATGGTATTAAACATGTTCCTCCATGAGTGGTAACAGGTGTACCTGTGTGTCATCTGCAGGTGCAGCCAGATTGTCAGGGGGGCCGTCAGGCAACAGCGGCCGTCTGGAGGTCTACCTGAACGGCCAGTGGGGGGCAGTGTGTGACACACACTGGACCGACCGGGACGCCAGCGTCATATGCAGACAGCTCGGGCTGAGGTGAGCAGAGAGGGTTAATGACACCATGTGGAGACAGACAGTGAGACCTTGGTGGTGAGCAGCAACCAATGGGACAACCAATGTTTTCAGTTCATGCCGTTTGACTCATTGCTTCTACTTTGGGGAGTTCAGAAGGAACAGGAAAGGTTTAGTTAGATTGTATTTAAATACTACTAAAAACTATTTTTGATGAGGTAAATATTGTATTCCTTGACATTCATCTGACTTTGACAAAATCATAAAATATGATGGGAAACACTCCTCTCAGATCAGAGCAGTGATCATCAGATCAAATGTTCCTGTGTTGATATATTTACATCGTCTCCCACCTAAAATCCTTGTTATTACGCTCAGTGAAACGAGTGAAGTACAGTTAGCTGTCGGCTAACTGTACTCTCAGAGATGTAGCTACATTTATCTAAGAGCTTCAGAGATGCCACTTCAAGAACTGCTTTGGCCTCTTTCATCCTCTCCTTGACCATCACCCTGAACACAACCATCACCCAATCTTTCCTGAATCCTTGTATAAAACTACTTTAATACAATCGGCAAATTATTTTTCCAGTTTTTCTGAAAAAAAGTCTAATTATGTATGCTTTTTTGGGGCGCAGTGTAGACAGAGTAGCTACCATTCATGTACATACTTTAAAGTCCGTCTTTAGTGACCCGCATGGTGTTTCTCTCTGTGTGTCTGCTGTCCTGCAGTGAGATCGGCACCGCCCTGCAGCATTCTTACTTCGGCCCGGGTTCGGTCTTCCACTACGAGCGTCTGGGTTGCAGAGGAAATGAGAATTCCCTGCTGGAGTGCCGGAGCAGGAGGTTTGTCACCAGCGACTGTAACCACGGCAACGAGGCAGGGGTGGTTTGTGCTGAACCCGAAGGTAAAGGTGATAAAATACCTTAACACTACAACATTACGGATTAAAGATGGAGCATAAAAAACACATGAAATCAGAGGAATGCAAGCAGAGATTATATATAATATTTATTTACATTCATCAAACATTTTGTTTTGACAAAACGAGTAAATAGATCATTTGAAATGACGTTCAAATCATGAATAGAAAGTGTAAAATAAATACACAATTGTACACAATATTGTTTCATGTAGTCATGTGATATGTTGCAGCAAAGTGCTGTCCCATTCATGTTCCCACCATCAAGCCCTAAAGCCTCTCACACTCTTAGAGGTGATCAGTGAGTCCCTGAGGGTTCAGGGTTTCAGGGTTTCAGGGTTTAGGGTCGTTGGGATTCGGCCAAAGTCTGAAGTGTCTCCACCTTTTGTCTCTCAGGCGCCGGCCTCCCTCTGAGGCTGGTGGGCGGCCTGGAGGACTTTGAGGGCCGCGTCGAGGTGTACCGGGACGGCAAGTGGGGAACCGTCTGTGACGATCTGTGGGACGACACCGATGCTGAGGTGGTGTGCCGACAGCTGGGCCTGGGGTACGAAACAACGCTGCGCTACTGGGACAATGAAGAAGAGTCAGGATCAAACTACTGTTATCTCTTCTGCACTAAAAGGGTTTTATAAAAGAAGAGAGAAGAGAAGTGTTTCTGTCCAGTGTGTGAAGTGTCTTTAGCTGCAGCATTTCTATGTCTGTGTACAATGAGAGCATCAAGAGAGAGTCAGATGCCTGCCGACACAAGAGACTTTAACGCTGTGTATCAATATCAATAGAGAGATCAGTGTCCAGACAGATGAATACAATAGCTATGAATACAATAGCTTTCATGCTTAATGAGCTGTTTACATTACATTACATGTTTATTTTCCAAAACGCCAGATGGCGTACAAACTAAATGCACCGTGAAGAACCAAGGAGGCAAAGAGCGTAACCAGCAAAACTCCATAAACCAAACTCCTCACTGCCAAGGAGGAATTCAATGTAAACGCATAACTCATATTCATGTTTAAGTTCTGGGCGACCACATGACGTGTAAAGCCCCGATAACATCATTTTTTGGAGACTACAGCAGGAAGTAGACGTGCATGAGGACATACAGTGTGTGCGGTAGTATTATAAACTGCATGCAACCAACATAATAGCATTCAGTCTGGTGTTAGCAATATAAACATGCATGTTTGTGTGTGTTTTTCTGTGCTACTGCACACTTAAACGTGTTGTTTAGTGTATTGTGTCCCGACCAACAGGGGCGTGGCCAAGGCTTGGACATGGGCCCACTTCGGCCAGGGTGTTGGTCCCATCTTCCTGGACGGGGTCCAGTGCTCAGGCAACGAGCTTTCTCTAGAGGAGTGCCCTCATAACATCTGGGAGCAACACAACTGTGACCACATCGAGGACGCAGGGGTGTCCTGCAACCCGCACACAGGTCAGAGCCCAGGAAACACACACTGACAACACGTAGTCAACCTGCTGGTGGACCAATGATCTGCTGAGGGAACCAAAGGAGAGACAGCAGCATGTCCACTGTGGGTCTTTGAGCAGGAATCCTCTGACAACAGATGTCACTGTGAAGTGCGACGTCAAAGGCAATCGGACATGCTCTAGATCAGTGGTTCTCAAATGGGGCTACGTGAGATTTTCTAAGTGTAAATTCCGGAACTGAATTTGATATATTCTAATTTAAATCAGACTCTGATGGCACAGCGATGTGTATTACATCTTTTTTTCAACCATAAATGCTTCGCGCTGGTTAGGGGTACTTGGCTGAAAACATATTTCACATGGGGTACATCACTGAAGAAAGGCTGAGAACCACTGCAATAGATTATTGAAGACATTTTGATTTCTGTCCTCAAAGTTTCTTCAGGTCTGACTGACTGGTGGGATTCAGGAACTTAACCTCTGCAGATGTGTTCACACACTGAGAGTCACTGAGGTCACGTGTGTGTCGTTAGGCGACATGTTGTCATGTCAGAGTCACATGGTTTAAGGTGTGAAACATAGTTAAAACTTTACTAAATTCATAAAAGAAAAAGCCTTTTGTGTGGGCGGTGAAACAAATCTACAGCAAGTTGAGTTTCTGTTGACTGAGCACTTCTAGATACCTTAATCCTCCAGGCAGATTGTGGTCTTAACTGAGCTGGAAGAGACAGCAATACTACGAGATGTGTTATGTATTATGTATGATATCTAGTAACGAGTCAGTGTTCCCATTGGCGGCAGCAGACGGCGCGGTCCGTCTGACGGGAGCAGACAGCCACTGGGAGGGCCGCGTGGAGATCTACCAGCAGGGAGAATGGGGCACTGTGTGTGACGACAACTGGACGGAGCTCAACGCACAGGTGGTGTGTAGACAGCTGGGCTTCAGGTCAGTGCACCATGCATCTGGGTCACATGGATCACCTCTGTGCCTCATGTCCTAATGTCTACTGTGATTTATATCGGTCCACAGTGGGGATTAAGAACCATGTATCATGTCTGCAGATGATCGTTCTTAGGCGCTAACATTATATTGTCCCTCATGAAGCAAAATTAAGCCTTTTTCTTTACCACACAAATATTGAACATTTTTTGACGCTACAACACCTTAAGTCCATAGAAAACCTTATTTAAATTCTTTCAAATCTGGAGGAAATTATTACAAATAGAACCGAACAGAACCTACAATTTATCTGAAATGATTTCTGTTCCAGATCAGTCGTTTCTGCGACCTAAACAGAGATTTAGCAAACAGATGTTTCTCACATTCACCAGAGTTCTGAGCACGTTGTTCTCTGCAGCGTGACAACGAGAGTCCAAAGAGAGACAGATGTGCATATTCAACCCTAAGGCACTACTTGGTTGCTCCCTTGCTATTGTTTCTGACGCGTTTCTGACACAAAGAAAATGATTTGTGGGTTTGCTGTGCGATTTGAAATATAAGGGGCAGCGAAACTCAATGGATTTCCCACTTCCTCTCTGTACCCAGCTTCATCTGTGCCTGTGAAAGGGTATTTTATAAAGCAGGAGAAATAGTCTCAAAAAGCCCAGCACTGTGGAAAAGTTCTTATTTTTAAAAAAAATGCATAAACTGGACACATCAACATGGACTAGCCGAGCTGAGGCTCAAACCACCGATCCTCTGACTGGAAGACGGGTATGCTACCCACTGAGCCACAGTCACATCACAACCCCCCCTTTTTTCCGATTTATTGGCGTCACAAACATCATTCATTCAATTTAAAGCTTCACACACCAAAGCCATGGTGTCGTTATGATCACTCTGCCTGTGTTACATCTATTGTCCACTTGGTGGCGCAGTAGAGCAAATGAAGCTCCGTGAAGCTTCGACCCATGAGCGAACCGATTGGATGGAAAGCTTCAAAGCTTCAGGAAGCTTCATCTCGCCATCACTAGGTGCAACGTCCAGTTTGTTTCTTAATCCATGCGTTTATTTATACAAAACAAAGTCATAAACAATGTCGGCACAACATAGGTGCATATACTTAAATAATAAAATAAACCATAAACATTTCTATCTCTCTGTTAGCATATTGTCACCAGTTGTGTAACGGTTTGCTCCTGCAAAACGAGCCACACTTGGCCCCAATGCCTCTCCTGATTATGTAGGCCTCAACATCAAGTAGAAGTCGGCCTTACGCCACCCAGTGGTGGGAGGTCCAACATGACGAAAACCCACAAAATGGCTCTCACAGTGCGGTTGTGGGGCGTGTCTGCAGGGGTCGGGCTCGGGTGGCTCCAGACGGGGCGTTTGAAGAAGGCCGCGGGCCGATCCTGCTGGACGAGGTGCAGTGTCGGGGAACGGAGACCAGTTTACTGTCCTGCAGCCACTCTGAGCTGGGAAAACACGACTGCTCCCACAGTGAGGATGTAGGGGTCCTCTGTGAGAGGGGAAGGGACACCAATGAGGCACCGGACCTGTTGACCCCTGCTGGTAAATTCACACATTGGTGGTTTACCATCGTAAAGGTATCTGAAAACGACAGCGCATGAATACCTATATCCATAAAGAGCTAAATAATACACGCTTGTTTGCAGTCCCTCTGGTGCGTTTGGTTAATGGAGAGAGCAGGAAGGAGGGCAGAGTGGAGGTCTTCATCGGCGGCCAGTGGGGCAGCGTGTGTGACGACGGCTGGAACGATGCCAATGCAGCTGTGGTTTGCAGGCAGCTGGGATTCACGTGAGTACCATTATCAGGGTTCTTACGGTCATGGAAAACCTGGAAAAGTCATGGAATTTGAAAATGGTTGTTTCCAGGCCTGCAAAAGTCCTTGAAAAAAATTAAACCCCAAAAGTGTAGTAAAAGTCATGTAAATGTGTTATATTCATGTGTTCATGACGTTCATTTACGCTGAGTTTGAAATAATTAACATGCTTTTAAAAGAAAGACGCTCAGAATATAAGCAGGCATACATACAGCCATCTATATAAATGTTTATTCTTTTAATCAAACTATTGTCTCATTCATTTGTGTCATTTAAGGTTTACTGTATGCTTTGTATTCTCATTGTTAGTTTAAATACTACATTTACTCACTTTTTCACATATACACCGAGATTTCAATAAATGTTTGGTCATGGACATTTGGTTGTCATGGAAAAGTCATGGAAACCCATTGGTCAGAATGTGTATGAACCCTGCATTATACCCTCACTGATATGTTTGCCTCAGGAAGCTTGACAAAAGCTCACGCAGTGTTAGAAAATCAAAAAGGCAAGTATTGGGGAAGAGGTGAGCGGGAGCACAGGTAACACTAGCTGACAGACAGGGGGCAGTAATTTGGGCGAACTGACGATCGCGTGAATGACACATGAGGAGTTACCTTCAAAATAAAAGCTGGAAACACTCAACCTGAATGAAAGACAAGAGGGCCAGAGGGTGTGAGCCAGACTGTGAAGGTTCAATGAATGTGTAATTTGGTACAGATATTCATAACTACCACAGTATTTAGCCTATCGACTTTGGCGACGCTCTAACTTTTTGTCTCGTGCCAGCAGCAGGTTGAGTTTTTAAAGCCGACATTTGAAAATGACGTCATCCTGAGATCACATGTCTGGTGATTTGCAGTCGTAAAGGAAAGAGCTTTGGCTCAGATCTTCCATCACAGCTGGGTCGATATGAGCCCGTCTGTCTTCTCTGCTCCCGGTTGAGATTAGAGGATAGCTGATACCTGAGAGGGAAACCCAGGAGACAAAGAATCATTCAACATATTAAGTACAATGAGAGATAATCTGTTGGAAAATGTTTTAAAGGATTCCATTGGGTCGCCATCTGGGCCACTTTGCATTGCCGTTCCAGCATTAATGATTTCTGCTTATTGTAAAAGGAGTTCAGTCTCAGCCGAAGATCGTTGAAGAAATGTTCCTATCAGTCGTTTGATATTTTGGACGTATACGTTTCAATAGGAGGAGGTACACGTTTCATTAATGTCTCCTGGGTCGAGAGTTCATTCAACATTTGGTTCCTTATTTGATGGGTTTGTTGGGCAACTGATCTTTACTTAAGTTGATGTTCTGAAAGTCTTCTCCTCGTTAGACGTGTCCACGTGACTCTAACAAGACTCCTTCTGTCTTTCCTGTTGAACCAATTATATTGAGTTTGGAGGTATAGCTCCTTTTGATAGGGGTCAAGGGAAGTGAAAATACTGAGCATCCACTACATTATGGATGTTTGGAATAGAAAGGATCAAAACTGAGTTCATTGTACAGTTCAGATTGTCACCAGGAATCAGTTGGTACTAGTAAATCTGTTATTAATGAGATAATTGCTTTTTTATTATCGTCTTAAATTGGGGCGCATGAACCCAAATGACAGGTTTGTGGAAACGGAGCCCAGATACCAGAACAAAGGGTCCCTGTGGGTTTAAAATAACTGCTATCACTGAACAGAATTAGCTGTCCCAACCAAGCTTTCCAAAGTCCTACTTGATCTTTTCCAATAAGTGGGTTTCTTGAAAAAAAAAATCAAATATTCAAGATGATTAAATGTTCTCGCTCTTTTTTCCG
Source organism: Taurulus bubalis (assembly GCF_910589615.1). Taxonomy (NCBI): domain Eukaryota; kingdom Metazoa; phylum Chordata; class Actinopteri; order Perciformes; family Cottidae; genus Taurulus; species Taurulus bubalis. The sequence continues at coordinate 23,205,128 of NC_136602.1, forward strand.
GCCCATTTATTTCTTTTACATTTCCAGCTAATGAACCATAGTCGAGCCTTACATATTTTTTTCCCATGTTTAATCATAAAAGGAATAATATAAATGACGATAGTAATAAAGTAAAGAAATGGTTGTGACTTCATTAATAACTGTCGGGAGAACAAAAAAGAATACAAGTTGCAAAGATCTCGGGGTGTTCGTTCCCACATTCCAAGCAAAAACTAGAACTAGACCACCCTGTTCCTCTCTGAGACTGAACACTGTATCCAAACACGTCTGGTACATCCTCTAAATACTGCTGTCCAAAAAGGCTCTCAGTGACATATAATATATATTTAAATGTTTTTACACTCAGTGAATATATATATATATAGTTATACCCGGCGGCTGAGGTCGTGATGATCCTTATTGCGACTCCTTGGTACTTCAGTTTCTGGTTCCTTCTTCTGGAGTTTGAAAAACACACCAGGAACGTGCAGGGATTTGGTCCAGCGGGGTCTCCAGTTCAGGTGGTGCAGACCAAACCTCAGGACCCGTCACCTGCGTTAACACCACAACCATGAGCTCAAGCAGGTCTTTGCCGTTCTCACTGCCTTCGGGAAGATGCAGGATACAAAGATGGGCTCTCCGTGACCGGTTCTCAAGGTCGTCCAGAAGAGAGCGGTTTGGACTCTGCTACCACTCAAACGTTCAACGTTGTCGCCGGCTACCGACCCCTACTACTACCAACACCCTCATGTCTTCCCACTGAAGCAGCTTAGAGAACTCTTGGATCAGGAAAGAGTTCCCTTTTGTCGTGAGGCTCGTAGTTTAAAGAACTCTTGGATCAGGATAGAGACATCCTCCCTTTGCAGACAGGCGATCCATAGATGTACACAGTAGTAGTTGTGGAGTTTTAATGGTTGTCGGGCGCTGGTGGCAGCACGTGCAGCTGGAGTAGATTGTTCAGTGTTCTTAGAGATGCATCATTTTGAAAGGAAGGACTCAACAGCAGTTTTGTCAGGATTCCATGGAACTAGATTGGTAAAGCAGAAAGTAGCAGAAGGTAGGACTAAACTTGATACAAACTATGATAATTCCAATAGATATTTAGCATGCACATATACAGTATGCTGTGTGTTTGTGTGTCCCCTCCCAGCGGTGTGGCTAAAGCACGATCCATGGCGTACTTCGGTGAGGGTCAAGGTCCCATCCATCTGGACAACGTCCGCTGCTCGGGCACCGAGGCGTCCTTGGGCCAGTGTCCCGCGGTGGGTCAGGACGGCCAGGACTGCCGCCACAGTGAAGACGCCGGCGTCATCTGCGACTACACACTGGATCCTCTGGGCGATGATGCTGCGGCAATGCAGACCTGTGGCACGAGACGCAACAACCAGCGCCGCCGACGCCGCATCATCGGAGGAGATAAGACCCTGAGGTTTGTACACGCACACAACACTCCAGTGGAAGAGTGTATTCACACACACTCACACAGGCCAGGGCTCGGTTCACTGTCTCCTGAAGCGCCTGCACGTCCATGGAACACCAACACAGCTGTTACTGCTGTCGTTTATTCTGTTGTTCTACCTGAAAAAAAATGAAATACCTACTTTACTGTACATTTTTATATATATCTGTAATTTCCGCAATGTAATAAGTCTATTTCGCCCATAGGCCATTTTCACAGCAGCCATTTTGACTTTTCAAAGCGCGGTTAACACAGGTATAATTGATCAAATGAATCATGTTGTCATTATATGTAGTGTGTGACAGTCATTCCAGTGAGCCAGCATGCACAGTACCATTTCATTTAGCTGACGCTTTTATCCAAAGCGACTTACAATAAGCGCATTCAACCATGAGTACAAACTCAGAACAACAAGAATCAAGAAAGTACAATTTCTTCAACAAAGGTAAACTACAAAGTGCTATCAGTAAGTAACATTTAAGTGCTGCTAAAGTGCTACTAGTTGCTACTTTCTTTATATCCAGGGTCCTGGTCCACCTAATTGAAACAGAGTCATAATTAATTTTAGAATTTGTTTGTTTTTACTCTGCAATGACGTGTCAGAATGACTGCTGTAAAAAGGGCCTGAGAGAGAGATAGGCGGCAACCTCCAGTTCTGTTTAGAGGCCGAAGTATCGTCTTAACAGTGTCTGTCTGTCTGTCTGTCTGTCTGTCTGTCTGTCTGTCTGTCTGTCTGTGTGGTTCAGAGGTGAGTGGCCCTGGCAGGTGTCCCTGTGGCTCAGGTCTCAGTCTAGAGGAAGTCATCCTCTGTGTGGAGCGTCGCTCATCAACTCCTGCTGGGTCGTGACGGCCGCCCACTGCTTCAAGAGGTAGGAGACGGCGCCCTCTAGTGGCCTCTGGTCTCTCTTCAGGTCACAACGTGTTTTACCTGAGCACATCATTATGGAGGTGGCATGTGGAGAGAGAATCTGTGTGAAGTTGTGGTGCAAAAATACCACAAGAGCTGATAGAGTTTTTAATTAAATGCTAAATCTGAATTCACTGTTTAGTTTTTCAAAAATGTAAGATTTCGTATTTTGTTCCAACAAAGAGAGTCATAGTTTCAAAATGTGTGAGAAGTGTTTTTATCTTTACCTGTTGTACATTTTTTCATTTTGACTTTTTACACAACGTTGTTTTTTATTATTGTTAACGCAAATGTAGTGATGTATCTAAAATGGCAATATGTAACCTGCAGGGTGTCTTTAGTTGCTCAGCTTATTTATTTTATTTTGATACCAAAACAAAGTAAAACAATGTCGTTTAATTGAGTCTGAAGTGTATCAGTGTGATCAAATCAACTCAACTTTTGTGTTTTATTTTTAGCACTTTGAATTTTGTTCTATTACATTTAATGGTCCTCACCATGGAAACCTATTTCCAGTCCTCATGCAAAACACTTGACCCCAAGGTGCTCCAGAAGGCCAACGTTGTACGAATGTGTGTGAATGGGTTACTCCTGATGGACAGGTGGTACCTTCATGGTAGCTCCTCCCATTAGTATGAGTGTTAGTTAGTCCTGATGGACAAGTGGTACCTTCATGGTAGCTCCTCCTATCAGTATGAATGTTAGTTAGTCCTGATGGACAAGTGGTACCTTCACGGTAGCTCCTCCCATCAGTATGTGAATGGGTGAATGATGACATGTAGTGTTAAGAGCTTTCAGTGGTGGGAAAGACCATTTATCATGTTTAGTGATGGTTTAATCAAAACCAGGAGGAGGAAAGAGGGAGGAGGACAGAAGAAGGAAGAGGACAGGAGGAAAGGGGGATGAGGACAGGAGGAAAGATGGAGGAACAGGACAGAGAGATGAGGACGGAAGGACAGAAGGAGTACAGAGGAGGACCGAGGGAAGAGGACAGAAGGAGGAGATGACAGGAGGAAAAAGGAAGGAGGACTTTACATGGTAAAGACATAACAATAGAAGCAACAACAAAACAAGAAAGATGACAATAGTGAGAAAAACAAAATGAATACTAACATCACAGGTTAAAAGCAGATTTAAATTAATTACTTTTGATTGGCAATGATGGTTTAATCAAAACCATCATTTACGCATTTGCTTTGCCGCAGATTCGGCAGAGACCCGTCCCGCTACGTGCTGCGCCTGGGCGACTACCACACCGAGGAGCAGGACGACTTTGAACGCACCCTGTCACCCGAACGCATCGTCATCCACAGAAAGTACCACAGCCAGGGCTGGGAGCACGACATCGCCCTGCTGCGGCTCAAGGGCATCGAGGGCAGCTGCGTGGCCTTCAACCCGCACACCGGACCCGTGTGTCTGCCGGTGCCGGGGAACAAGTGGGACAAGAGGCCGGCTGCCTGTGTGATCACCGGCTGGGGCGTCACAGGTAAACACAACCTCTACAGGACAAAACACACGACCTCTATGGGACAAAACATACGACCTCTACGGGACAAAACACACGACCTCTATGGGACAAAACATACGACCTCTACGGGACAAAACACATGACCTCTACGGGACAAAACACACGACCTCTACGGGACAAAACACACGACCTCTACGGGACAAAACACACGACCTCTACGGGACAAAACACACGACCTCTACGGGACAAAACACACGACCTCTACGGGACAAAACACACGACCTCTATGGGACAAAACACACGACCTCTACGGGACAAAACACACGACCTCTACGGGACAAAACACACAACCTCTACGGGACAAAACACACGACCTCTACGGGACAAAACACACAACCTCTACAGGACAAAACACACGACCTCTACGGGACAAAACACACAACCTCTATGAACAAAACACACGACCTCTACGGGACAAAACACACAACCTCTACGGGACAAAACACACGACCTCTACGGGACAAAACACACAACCTCTACGAGACAAAACACACAACCTCTACGAGACAAAACACACAACCTCTACGGGACAAACACACAACCTCTACGGGACAAAACACACAACCTCTATGGGACAAAACACACAACCTCTACGAGACAAAACACACAACCTCTATGGGACAAAACACACAACCTCTATGGGACAAAACACACGACCTCTATGGGACAAAACACACAACCTCTACGAGACAAAACACACGACCTCTATGGGACAAAACACACGACCTCTACGGGACAAAACGCACAACCTCTACGGGACAAAACACACAACCTCTATGGGACAAAACACACGACCTCTACGGGACAAAACAAACAACCTCTATGGGACAAAACACACGACCTCTACGGGACAAAACACACAACCTCTATGGGACAAAACACACGACCTCTACGGGACAAAACACACGACCTCTATGGGACAAAACACATGACCTCTACGGGACAAAACGCACAACCTCTATGGGACAAAACACACGACCTCTACGGGACAAAACACACAACCTCTACGGGACAAAACACACAACCTCTATGGGACAAAACACACAACCTGTACGGGACAAAACACACAACCTCAAAAGGACAAAACACACAACCTCTACAGGACAAAACACACGACCTCTACGGGACAAAACACACAACCTCTATGGGACAAAACACACAACCTCTACGGGACAAAACACACGACCTCTAAGAACAAAACACACGACCTCTACGGGACAAAACACACGTTTACGTTCCCATGAACCATCTTCACGTTGCTGTACTGCTGTCCTCCTGCTCTCAGACTCGGAGTACTCCCGCACGCTGCTCCAGGCCTGGGTCCCGCTGCTCCCGGCCTGGAGGTGTAAGCGGCGCTACAGCGACCGCTTCACCAGCCGCATGCTGTGCGCTGGGAGCCTGTCGGAGCGCCACCGTGTTGACAGCTGCCAGGGCGACAGCGGGGGGCCGCTGGTCTGCCAGGGCGAAGGGGGCCGCTGGGTGCTGACGGGAGTCATCTCCTGGGGCCACGGCTGCGGGGACCCCTCCTTCCCCGGCGTGTACACCCGCGTCAGCAGGTTCCTGCGGTGGATTGACAAGGTCGTCAACAAACCCTACAAGACCTGACCCGCGGGGAATGACAGCGCTTTTCCATCAGGAACGTTCACGCTTCTCTTCACTGAGCCACAGGACCAACGTCTGTCTCCAGCAGAAACACTGTCCTCCCAACACGGGGACCGGACACCATCACCATGTGAACCACTCGTGTGGTGGAGTGGGATTCATATTTTTATTTATTCAGCGTCAACCAAGATTCCACTGCAACAAAGATACGGGTGCTTGTTTACTGCATGACTGAGGCTTCTTCACCGTGTGTCACAGGAACGCTACGCTAGGCTTCAGCTAGCTTCTGCTGCATAGAGTGATTCTAAATGCACGAAACAAAGTAAAGAAACTAATTAATTCCAATAACTCGATACAAAAAAAAAAAACTTTTGTGGAGGACAGCTGCAGTTCTAGAAATACCATCCCGGTCTCCTAAAACAGTGTTTTTCAACCTTTCCTGAGCCGCGGCACACCAACAACCAAAAGAGTTAGAAAAGGCCACATTGTAGCATAATACAGCATATATGTAGGTAAGTATTGCGCTACCTACTGGCATGGAAGAGTATGTCATTACTAGGACAGACACTATGTTGCAGACTCAGACGAGCGCTCAACAATGGAAAATTATTTGCGGCAACTAAATAATGTTTCTTTGGACCGATTAAGTGAAATTGGACATTTTCTCTCACGACACACTGGTTGAAAATCACTGCTCTAAAACACACGTTCCCACACTACTGGATGGAGGCCGTGAAGCTGAAGAGGCCTCCGGCCTGGCTGGCCCGGGACGGGAGCAGCAGAACGGGCCGCTTGGCGTGGCCAGCCGGCTGCAGATGACTGCCAAAGCAAACTGGATCCTCAAGTACATTTCAGGAGAATGTTTTTTTTTTTCTCTGTTTGATTCTGACGTATCACAAACATGTTTAATCAAAGTCCAGATACGTTCACATAGAGGAGGTTTTGTCAAACACAGGACTAATGTTCTACTGTGTAAAACCAAAAGTAAGAAACTCATTTTAACCCAAAGATCTTTTACCAAACCTAACCAAGTACTTTCATTACCTGAACTTAAATGTAATTGAGAATGCAGTTTTGAAATGGTGGTTCAAACACTGTAACATTGATATACACCTACGTAGAATTGTTGACATGAAACATATTGATCAGAAACACACGTATGTAGAAATATTTCATGAAACATATATTTGGCTGCGAAACAACAGAGCTGCCTGCATGTTGTTTCAAAGCAGTGAAAGGTTGAGTCCACATTGACCTCTGTTGTTTCCATTAAGAACACACTGTTAACATGGTGACCAGCGTGATGAGGTGCATTCTGGGGTCATCGCTGTGCTGTGCCTCCTGGACTCACACACTAAGCGCTTCAGCCCATTTGTTTCCTTTTCCACGACATTTCAAAAAGCATCCTGTGGAGGATTCTCAGTGGACAGATTTGAATCTGGCTGGTCCACACAGGGCCCACTGGGTCCAGAGTTCTGGTCCACACAGGGCCCTGTGGGTCCAGAGTTCTGGTCCACACAGGGCCCTGTGGGTCCAGAGTTCTGGTCCACACAGGGCCCTGTGGGTCCAGAGAGCTGGTCCACATAGGGTCCTGTGGGTCCAGAGTTCTGGTCCACACAGGGCCCTGTGGGTCCAGAGTTCTGGTCCACACAGGGCCATGTGGGTCCAGAGTTCTGGTCCACACAGGGCCATGTGGGTACATAGTTCTGGTCCACACAGGGCCCTATGGGTCCAGAGTTCTGGTCCACACAGGGCCCTGTGGGTCCAGAGTTCTGGACCTGATCCAAAGTGGACCAGTGGAAAACCTGCTTGAGAGAAAGACACACTGACATAGAGACCTGTGGCAATCCAATGTGGGTCTGGGTGCTATAGGAACCAGGTCTACCATGGGACACAGTGAAATAGTGAGGGTCACCTGTAAAGGAGAACCTCGTGAAGGCCGGAGCCAGTGAAATAAATGACAAATATAAGAGGACTGAATATGTACATGTGACATTTAATTTGTTTTATTCATTTACCAAGTGTGCATCTCTGAACTAAAACCAAAGGTCAAACCATTATTCATATTATTCTAACTATAATGACATCAGAATGTACTTGTTTGCGCAGTAAGTAACTACAGGTCTGTAATTAGGTGTAATAATAATAATAAGTCCATTAATAAGCCGTCTACACATGAGTTGAGTGTTATTATCAGCCATCTGATCTACTGCGAGTACGAGTGTGATATGTGAATGTGTGTGTAGCAGCTACTGATATGATGAGGGCCAAAAAAAGATATAAAGCCTGCATAATTTCAGCTGATATTTTGGTTATTGGGGATAATCTGAAATGAATTTGTATTCATCAATGGAATGCTGCACACATTGCCTGTAGTTTATATGTCTACTTTGTTTCTGTCCGTGTTCTGCATTAGCCAATGCAGCTTCCATCTTTTATCAAGTTAATTTATTTGACTTTGTGAAACTGTATTTATTGAAGTAGCCCGGTCAGATTCCACTATGAGACCAGCTGGCTGGTCTCTCTTCACAATTAAAGCCCTTTGTACATGTTGGTGATGCCGTTCAACACTTGTCTCAAAACAAATGATTACATTCTACACAATCCCCTCACACATTATCTTATACTTTAAGATCAATGCTCGATTAAAAAAAAACTGGGCAAAATAACTTTTTATTAAATACAGTTTTCACTGGTTAATTTATTTTGTATACTCTGTATTCCATGCCTTCTGCACACAAGCACAGAGCTGGACGCGTCAGACACACAACAATTATCTTATTGATCATATAAAAAACGTGCAACTGCTAAAATAAAATGTCTGGAGCCCCAACCACACACTCAAAATACTAAATATCTTACATCTTCTGCAAAAGCAAACGCTTAACTATATGAACTCTTCTAAAAGTGGTATTTTTGCATCACAGCTTTACAGAAGAATCACCGAATAAAAAGCTGCCGACTGAAACTGATGCTAAGTAAAAAACACGGCGTTCTGTAAATATAGACTATGAACACAAATGCAGCGTGTTTATTGTGTGTTAGTCCTCTGTTTGCATGTTCAGGTCCTTGAGTGAGAACTAAACCCAGAAACTGGATCCTCACAGCATTCCACTGCTCTAAACAACGCATGGTCATATGTGCCTGTATGACGTTAAAATAAAGTTTACTTTGCTTTTTAAAAGTTTACGCTTTACATTATTACTGTACTGTACCTTTAAGTAAATACAGTATTTGTTGTGCACTCCAAAGTCCTAATTATAATGCTCAAACTGGGATTTTTGTAACAGGTGTTTTCACAAGTGCATTCTGGGAGCAGGTGATTGATCATCTGGTTTTGAATGGTGTGTATGTTGTAGATGTTTGTAGTTATTAGGAAAAGTGTGTTTTACAATGTCAGCTCCGTGTCAGGCCGACATTGAGCCGATGGTTCACATGTGATCAATAGATATGCTAATGCTACATGAGTTAGCGCTGTCAATCATTCTTTTTATGTCTTGGAAAGTATCCCCAAAAACTGTCAAAGATTACATCTAAATGAAAAAAAAGTAATGATCACATACTTTTAACTTGAGTTATTTTCTGTAAAGCTCATACGAACCATTCTGCCCAAATCTTTCTCTTTCTTCTTCTTCTTCTTCTTCTTCTTCTTCTTCTTCTTCTTCTTCTTCTATCAAGACCATACATATACACAGAAACGAGAAACCTTTTTAAAGATTTCCTGTTCTAAAAACAGGTAATATTTTCTGACTGAAAACTTAGCGCCGTCTGCCTAAACTATTAGTACTATTTTATATATATATATATATATATATATATATATATATATAGCTTTATATTTGGTTAGTCTCTGACCCTTTAGTAGCTCAACAGGTCAGTGTCTTCAGACTTTTAACCAAATTTCCATGACTTTTAACCAAATTTCAATGGCTTTTAACCAAATTTCCATGAGCAAACATTTAGTGAAATCTGGGTGTAAACAGTAAAAAGTGAGTATAAATGAGAATACAAAGCATACAGTAAATCTTAAATGACACAAATGAATGAGACAATAGTTTGATTAAAAGAATAAACATTTATATAGATGCCTGTATGTATGCCTGCTTATATGTTGAGTCTTTCTTTTAAAAGCATATTAATTATTTCAAACTTAGCGTAAATGAACGTCATGAACACATGAATATAACACATTTACATGACTTTTACTAAACTTTTAGGATTTTATTTTTTTCCAAGGACTTTTCCAGGTCCTGGAAATAACCATTTTAAAACTCCATGACTGTTCCAGGTTCTCCATGAGCGTAAGAACCCTGCTGATGACAACATGGTGCCTCCATG
>NC_136602.1:23219940-23269940 GCF_910589615.1 Taurulus bubalis
CAGTTCAGTAGATTTGCATCCTGTTGATAATATCTGTCTCTCTTCACTTAGACAGTAAAAGTACTGCATTTTATTGTTTATCAATAGTTTTAATAAATAATCCTCCTTCTCTTCAGTGTGAAATAAAGTTTTATTGACTATCGTTATCCTCCAATATTCAGTAAAATATTTGCTAAGGAGATCATTTCTGATCTCTGATAATGTTACATTGTAACAAACAGTTGTATATCGTAGCGTTAGCATCACTACGTTCTGTTGCATCATGATGCCTTCAGGCTCTGTTCAGTGAAAATGAGTACTGACTGAATTATAATGTTGTTATGAAGATCAAATGTAATCTGTATGTTGGTGATGAACTAGAATAAATCCAGATGTTTGAAGGAGATTTTTTTTTTACAATATAAAACAGATATTAGAGAAGAATTATGTTTACAATACGCTCTAATAATTCATCATTAAAACTACTAATGACAAGATTTGTTTTAATCATTAAAAATACAATATTCTATTTGCTTATTTGAATTTAGTTATGAAGAAAAAAACACTATTACTATGACAAAGTAAAATGATAACATTTATTATTTGTGATGGTTTACAGACTTTATTTTTTGGGATGGTGACCCCCCCCCCCCCCACCCAAAAAAACTCCAGATCCTTGTAGACTAGCTGCTACAAAGGGATCTATCTGTTGATATGGATCATCAATGATCAATAGTTAGTATCTGCGGTAAAAAACACGATGTGGGATCTAAAGGTTAAATTTACTCCTTTTCTTTTCTTTTGATCTGATCCGTCATCTGATCCGTGAGTTTCATGATCCGTTGCAGCGCTGCTGTTATTCTTTCTTCATGCCGCTCTCCTCTTCCTCAGACGGCCAGGTGATTCCACTGGTGGAGTTGTCAGCGAAGCAGGTGGCGTTCCACATCCCGTTTGAGGTGGTGGAGAAGGTCTACCCGCCGGTCCCGGAGCAGCTGCAGCTCCGCATCGCCTACTGGAGCTTCCCCGAGAACGAGGAGGACATCAGGTGAGGACCCGACGGAGAAGAGTCACACACAGAAACACAGCAGGCCACACGACTAAAGGTTTATTAGTTTTATTATGGTGTTAACATATGAAAAATACTGAAACGTTAGTATTCTAACTCGTTGTTAAGCACTTGAATGACACTGTATATTTCTGTGCACCTCTAGTTTAACTGTTTGTGGCACATTCTCATTTGACACACATAATATGATAATTAAATGAAAGCATGAGGCTGATGATGCTTCCTGTGGTCAGTAGGTGGCGTTATGACCAGAACTCAATACGGTGTGTAGGTGTCTTCAGGCCTGGGATCTCATCCAGCATTGAGACAACGTAAAGTCACATTAACGCAATTTCTTGTGTCGTGGCAAAACATGCAAAATGGCCGCCTCTCCAACGCGGCTACGGTCAATGAAAAGCCAAAAGCTTCGGCGCCGTGCCGGTCTGGATCTGTTGAAACCTTAAGGAAGAGTTTCAAGAAGTTCCATACCTGGGAAAGGCTTAAAATAGAATATTATCACACGATTTATGACATCAGGTTTGATCTGGACGCCAAGTTTCAGTTAACCAATGGTGTCAAAAATGTGTTAAGCAGCTAAAAATCAACCATTAGTACTTTTAGCATGGGGAAAGTTTCACGAGTTTCTGTGCATCCAGAAGTCTTTCAGCACATGTTGGGAACCCGACCTTAGCTTTACATGTCGTATGTTTTTAACTCACTTTTATTTAGTTTTCAGCGACATAACAACATGTATTTTCAGACGGTCACATTCTTTGTACATTTTCCAGTTGTAGGTCTTGGTTCACATGATATTCAGGTCGCTACTCCAGCTTTGAGATGCTGTGAATAGAGTCTCAGGAAGGAACATGTGGAATCTCTAGGGAGGACTTTGTTTGGTCTTTGTGGTTCCTGTAATCACTCGGTTCTCTCGATCTAAGCTTCACATCCCCTTTGTCTCTCTCTCTCTCCTCCAGGTTATATTCCTGCCTGGCTAATGGGAGTCCAGATGAATTCCAACGTGGCGAGCAGCTCTACAGGATCCGAGCTGTCAAAGACCCGCTGCAGATCGGTGGGTTGAGGAGTCCCTGTGTTCAGACCTGACCGAGACATGCTGGTGCTCTGACTGACCCCACGACATGCTGGTGCTCTGACTGACCCCACGACATGCTGGTGCTCTGACTGACCCCACGACATGCTGGTGCTCTACTGACCCCGAGACATGCTGGTGCTCTGACTGACCCCACGACATGCTGGTGCTCTGACTGACCCCACGACATGCTGGTGCTCTGACTGACCTCACGACATGCTGGTGCTCTGACTGACCTCACGACATGCTGGTGCTCTGACTGACCCCACGACATGCTGGTGCTCTGACCGTAATGACAGTAATAAAATCCCTTGCGTGAGTAAAGTAAAATGCAGTAAAGTCTTGTTTCCGCGTGTCGTTGCCCAGGTTTCCATCTCAGTGCCACCGTGCTCACCAGCCAGTCCGGTCAGTCCAAAGGAGCCTACAACGTGGCCGTCATGTTCGACCGCTGCCGCATCACTTCCTGCAGCTGCACCTGCGGCGCCGGGGCCAAGTGGTGCGCCCACGTGGTGGCGCTCTGCCTCTTCCGCATCCACAACGTGAGTTCCTGTCCACCGGACGGCTTCTTTTGAACCGCATCTCCATCAGATGAGAAACCCAGCAGAAGTATTAATAGACCACAGGAAGTATGCTGTATGGACACGTGAGGTCTCAGGTTTCAGTCAACACTGAACACATTGATGTTTCAGAGGAAAATACCAACCAGCCTTTTCCGTTTCTTAAACGCAGATAGATAGATTTTTTTTTATCATTATGATAAAAGACAATGGAACTAGAAGAGTGAATGGAATGTCCTTTAATGACATAATGACATAGTTCACTTGTTCAGGTGATTTGGTGTTGTTGCTCATTGCAGTGTGTGTGTGTGTGTGTGTGTGTGCAGGCATCAGCAGTGTGTCTCAGGGCTCCGGTCTCTGAGTCCCTGTCCAGGCTGCAGAGGGACCAGCTCCAGAAGTTCGCCCAGTACCTCATCAGCGAGCTGCCTCAGCAGGTAACGCCGTGTGCTGACTAAGACGAGTCTAACGTGGCTCACATGATTACATTTGTATTCTTTAAAGACTATTCTAAAAGCGTGGCCGTCCTCACTATATCAGTATCTTACCACGACCCCTTCAAGCGGCCGCGTTGAGTCTGACGAAGCTCTTCCTCTTCCTCCCGTCTGTCCTCAGATCCTTCCCACCGCTCAGCGGCTGCTGGACGAGCTGCTGTCCTCTCAGTCCACCGCCATCAACACCGTGTGTGGAGCGCCAGGTACAGTAGCACCCTGTGATGTCATCACCAGGGGACCGCCTTTCATCCACGCTCCTCTCCGGCAACAGGAGCGTGGACCGTTCAGAGCAGTTGATGCTTCTGCAGCAAAGTGGCAGCAGCGTATTCCCTGTGTGCCGTTCTGGTGAAGCGAGTATCCGCTAGCGTCACATAGTTGTGCATGTGTCCACGGAGAGAGGTGTGTTTATTGTTGTGGACTCTACCTCCGACCTATTGTCCATCCACTACATGTGGCTTCAACCTGAGGAGAGAGGAGCTTTTCTTTTAAACCTTCATGTAGTCTGCGAAATCTAAAACATGCAACTGAACTCTGTTATTAAGCAGGACAGATTTTCTCTAAAGTAATCACTGTGTGTGTGTGTGTGTGTGTGTGTGTGTGTGTGTGTAGACCCGACAGCGGGCCCTTCAGCATCGGACCAGAGCACTTGGTATTTGGACGAGTCGACCCTCAGCGACAACATCAAAAAGACTCTGCACAAGTTCTGTGGGCCGTCGCCGGTCGTCTTCAGGTATGCACACCTGGCCTTTAATGCATTCCTAAACAGGGCCAGTGTGAAATTCATAAGTGTGTTTTCATGAGTGGAAAATGACCTGAAACTAAGAGAGGCGGGTCTTCAGTGGGTTGTAAGCTGCAGCCAGTGAGAGTAGTTGATTCTTACTTTATTATCACTATATTACTATTAGTGCTGATTGATGTACCTCACTGTTCCTGGACTAAAGTGTGTGTGTGTGTGTGTGTGGTTCACAGTGATGTAAACTCCATGTACCTGTCGTCCACGGAGCCGCCAGCCGCCGCTGAATGGGCGTGTCTGCTGCGGCCCCTGAGGGGCCGAGAGCCGGAGGGCATCTGGAACCTTCTGTCCATCGTCAGGGAGATGTTCAAGAGACGAGACAGCAACGCCGCCCCGCTGCTCGAGATTCTCACTGAGCAGTGCCTCACCTATGAGCAGGTAGGCCCGCCAGTTGACCCGCGTGAGGAATTCATGGTTTGGTACATGAGAAAATTCAAATGTCACAGATGTGTGCAAATGTTGGTGACCTCGCCTGAATGTTCTCTGTTCTAAACCCTCTCTAACTTTGTTCTGCTTCACTTTATCAAAGTCAACCTTTGCAGAGTGAATGTTCACATATTGTTATGATTTGGGTTAGAGAATGTTCACATATTGAGCTTTGATTTGGGTTAGTGAATGTTCACATATTGAGCTATGATTTGGGTTAGAGAATGTTCACATATTGAGCTATGATTTGGGTTAGAGTTGGACCTTACGGCTGCATCATTTCAAAGAAATAATCATCCTGAAAGTGATTTTTTTTTTTTTTATAGGCGGACCTGAAACCTTTTAATTTTCTTCTGTGTGTCATCTTCATTTACTCTTAACCAGTAACATATAGACTGATATTTACACATCTGAACAAAATCTCACATGTGTACCTTTTATTATAACACCAACATTATTCAAACAGCCCTAGTGGTTGCAGAGATGCACCCTTTTTAGTTTGGGGATGACATTTTCGAGGAAAGGGCCTAAAAATAGGTTGGTTTTCAAAGTGGAATATACAGGATTGACATATTCTCCTGGTTACTGTTGTAACGTTACATACTGGTGTGATGGTGGATCGGCATGCTCCCAGTCAGGGGAAGCCAAACGGAGCTGGTCGTATCTACATACAACATGCATGCGTTCACTCATTTATGAGGCACTGGGCCTCTTGTATAGAATGAATGTGGACCTTTTAATAACAAAGGGACCTGTTATATACTGTACATTCTTTGACCCCTGCCTTGCTGTGTGTGTGTGTGTGTGTGTCCAGATCATCAGCTGGTGGTACAGCGTTCGGACCTCGGCGTCCCACAGCAGCGCCAGTGGCCACACCGGACGCAGCAACGGCCAGTCGGAGGTGGCGGCGCATGCCTGCGCCAGCATGTGCGACGAGATGGTGGTGCTGTGGAGGCTGGCCGTGCTCGACCCCACCATGAGCCCCTGCAGGTCAGAACTCTTGCACCGCAGAAGGGTTTGGTCATGGAGTTTTAAAATGGTTATTTCCAGGCCTGGAAAAGTTCTTGAAAAAAATAAAATCCCCCAAAGTTTAGTAAAAGTCATGTAAATGTGTTATATTTATGTGTTGAAATAATGAATATGCTTTTAAAAGAAGACTCAAAATAAAAGCAGGCATACATACAGGCATCTATATAAATGTTTATTCTTTTAATCAAACTATTGTCTCATTCATTTGTGTTATTTAAGGTTTACTGTATGCTTCGTATTCTCATTGTTAGTTTAAATACTACATTTACTCACTTTTTACTGTTTACACCCAGATTTCACTAAATGTTTGTCATGGAAGTTTGGTTAAAGTCATGAAAAAGTTATGGAAACCATTGGTCAAAATGTGTATGAACTGTCATGATTGGGAATGCTATGCAACACCGGTCCCCTTTATCACTTAATGATTGCGTCAGACAGCATATTTAAAGGGACAGTTCACCCTAAAATCCTAAAATCCACAAGTTTCCTCTTACCTGTCGTGCTATTTGTCATTCTAGATTGTTTTTGGGCGTTTTCTCCAATGCTAAAAAGCCCTACGGGAAAATATGTATTTTAGATTTTGGCATTTACTGTCCCTTTTTAAGATGGGAGTACATATTAAGCTGACTGTCTCTTGCAGGCGTCTGGAGCTCGCCGGCCAGCTGAAGCAGTGGCACCTGAAGGTTATCGAGATCGTAAAGCGCGGCCAGCATCGCAAGTCCCTGGACAAACTGTTCCAGGGTTTCAAGCCCGCGGTGGAGTCCTGCTACTTCAACTGGGAGGCGGCCTACCCGCTGGACGGCATCACCTACTGCTGCGCCGACAAGAAGAGCGCCACCTTCTGCTGGTCCAGGGCGGTGCAGCACCAGAGAGGAGTCAAAGCTGCCGCCGGAGCCGGCGGAGAGGCCCCTGAACCAGGGGGCGGGGCCAGAGGGGACGGCGGCGCCGCGGGAGACTTTAAAGGACGAGGGCAGGAGGTGGCCGTGCGACCCAAGGAGACCGTACTGACCAAGAGGAAAGGCCTGTCGGTGAGCGGCGGCGGAGGGATGCTGGTCCGTCTGGGAGGGGGCGTGGCTCTGACCCTGGAGGACGGAGGAGCGGCGAAGGGCCCGTACAAGGGGCCCGGCTCCTCCTCCGGAGGGAAGCTGAAGCTCCCGCAGGGAGGCGGGAAGGGGGCGTCTGCAGGAGGCCCGGGAGCAAGCGGAGGGACGGGAGGCGGTAAGCACGCCGGCGCCAAGCGGAGAACCAGCAGCGAGGACAGCTCTCTGGAGCCGGACCTGGCGGAGCTCAGCCTGGACGACGGCTGCAGTCTGGCTCTGGGGGCCGAGGCCAGCAACACGTTCGAGTTCCTGCCGCCGCCGCCGGAGATGCTGCCCTCCCCGAGCCCGCTGCTCCGAGACTCGCGCAAGTACAACAACAGCAACAGCGGCGGCAAAATGTTTGAGGCGAAGTGCGTCGTCGCCGCCGCAGAGCCGACCGCGCCGAACGCCGTGGCGGTGGTTATGAACACGGAGAAGGACGCCGCAGAGAAGGACGCGGAGCCGGAGGCGGCGCCGGTCCAGAACAAAGACGAAGACGCGGACTCGGCCGGCAGCAGCCAGCCGACCGCCTCGACCGCTCCGGTGAGGTCGGGCGCCGCTCAACCGGCCACCAAGCCGCCGCGGGCCCGCAGGGAGGCGGCGCCCGGTGGAGCGGCAGCGGCTGCAGGGGAGCCGGCCAACCAGGCAGCGGCGGGAGAAGCTGCCGGCGAGGACGACTATCAAGCGTACTACCTGAGCGCCGCCTCGGAGGAGGGAGCCGACAGACCGCCGGCTGAAAACCACCACCAGGAGGAGGAGCCGGACATCTTCGCCGGGATGAAGCCGCTGGAGCAGGAGGCTCACATGGAGGTAAGGAAGGAGGGCAGAGCGTTGGTCACATTCAGGACCTCGTCCATAAAACTAACGTACTCGAAATTCTGTTGCACAGCGTTTAAAACACGGAATGCAGCTTCATTTACCACAAGATGTAATCTCATGAGTCTTTCTGTAACACCATTACCGACATGGCCGTGACTGTTGGTACAGACTCTTGGAAATAAACACAATCAAAAGCTGGAAAGCACTTTTCACAGTTCGTTGTGATCCCTGTAATCCACCACTCACAGTGGGAGTGTCCACCCGTCGTTGTAGTTTTGGCAAGCCTTCCACTAGAGTGAGCAGCTGTTTCCTACTGACCTGAATACGGTGTGTGTGTAGGTGCTGTTTGCGTGTGCCGAGGCCCTCTATGCTCACGGCTACAGTAATGAGGCGTGCCGGCTGGCCGTGGAGTTGGCCAGAGACCTGTTAGCCAATCCTCCGGACCTGAAAGTGGAGCAGCCCCAGACGAAGGTACACAACACATCCTCAAGTCTTTTCCTTCTTCTTCTCTGTTTCCGTTGTCTCGAGCTTCCAAACTCACCGGTCAGCATCTTGACTGAGATCCGTTGTAAAGAAGACTTGTGAAGGTTTTAGTGAAACGTTATAATTGCCGAGTCATTTTAAGGAGTTTACGGAATTATTAAAACTGAACGATCTTTAAAAAGAAATGTACAACTGCACGTCTCTTCTCACAAGGGTTCCGGTACTTTATCAATTTAAATGAATTAAATCGGAACTGTGGATGAGGAGATGGCACAGTTTTAGTAAAAAAGAGCTGCAGGTTTATGAGGCGCCTTTCTTGATCGAAGCCACTTCCTGCAGTGCCGGTCTGTAACTGAGCTGTGAACTACTCTGTTGTGAGTGTACCTGTCGGAGGTAAGATGGCGCTCCATGTCCTGACGTCCTTGTTGCCGGGCAGGGTAAGAAGAGCAAGGTGTCCACCACCCGGCAGACGCAGGTGGCCACCAACACGCTGGCCAAGGCCGCCTTCCTGCTCACCGTCCTGTGTGAGCGGCTGGAGCTCCACAACCTGGCCTTCAGCACCGGCATGTTCTCCCTGGAGCTGCAGAGGCCGCCGGCCTCCACCAAGGCTCTGGAGGTCTGTCTCTCACTCACTCACTCACTCACACACACACACACACACGCACACACGCACACACACACACACGCGCGCGCGCACACAGATTCACACGCACGCAGATTCACACACACGCAGATTCACACACACGCAGATTCTCTCACACACACAGATTCACACACTCACACACACACAGATTCACACACGCACATACACACTCACACACTCACTCACTCACTCATACACACACACACTCTACATGCACATACAGATTCACACTCACACACACACACTCTACATGCACATACACACACAATCACACACACGCACTCTACATGCACATACACAATCACACACTCTACACGCACATACACACTCACACACACACTCTACACATGTATACACAATCACACACACACACTCTACACATGTATACACAATCACACACTCTACACATGTATACACAATCACACACACACACTCTACACATGTATACACAATCACACACTCTACACATGTATACACAATCACACACACACACTCTACATATGTATACACAATCAAACACACACACACTCTACACATGTATACACAATCACACACACACACTCTACACATTTATACACAATCACACACTCTACACATGTATACACAATCTCACACACACACTCTACACAATCACACACACACTCTACACATGTATACACAATCTCACACACACACACACTCTACACATGTATACACAATCTCACACACACACACTCTACACATGTATACACAATCTCACACACACACACACACTCTACACAATCACACACACACTCTACACATGTATACACAATCACACACTCTACACAATCTCACACACTCTACACATGTATACACAATCTCACGCACACACACTCTACACATGTATACACAAACGCGTTTTCACTAGAGATACAAGAGATAAATTAATGGATTCATAACGTAGTAGTTGTTTTTTTATTGGCTTAGGACCCGTGTCCACAGAGTCTCTCTAGACGGCCACGTTGGGAACAATGAGGGGGAAGATGTGGAAACACAGACCCTCGTCGATTATTATTTTTCTCCCCAAATATCATGCCATTAAAATGAATAAGACCATTGCAGGCCCTCAGCATTGCTTTGGACTGATGTGTTCTAACATGCTGTGTATGTCGTCACCCTGACGTGTTACAAGTCATTTCACTTGCTCTTCTTCAAGGACGGTGTCGATACCCAATTGATCGTGTGTGTGTGTGTGTGTGACCAGGTGAAACTGGCCTACCAGGAGTCCGAGGTGGTGTCTCTGCTGAAGAAGATTCCTCTGGGCCTGGTGGAGATGTCGGCCATCAGGGAGCGAGGCGAGCAGCTCCGAGACGGAAACTTCTGCGACTACAGGCCGGTGCTGCCGCTCATGCTGGCCAGCTTCATCTTCGACGTGCTGTGCACCCCAGGTGAGCCCCGATTGGTCGATCGCTGGAACGGCTCAGGGTTTTACGGTGACGGCTGTTTTTAACCAATTACACCAAATAACTTAGTTTTTCATTATGTGCACACTGTGGAGTGTATTGCGAGGGAACCCGTATTAACTTCTGCACCGCCTAACAGCATGCTGGGTAAAATTCGCTACAATATTAACTTCTGCACCGCCTAACGGCATGCTGGGTAGAGCCCGCTGCGATATTAACGAAAGCTTGCTGGGTAAATGGGGACTTCCAGAATTAACATCACTTTCGCTTTTCTCCGTATTGTTTGTGCAGTCGTGTCCCCGACGGGTTCCCGGCCACCGAGCCGCAACCGTAACAACGAGATGCCCGGCGACGAGGAGCTGGGCTTCGAGGCGGCCGTCGCTGCTCTGGGTAAATTCACTCTCTCCCGTTCCTTCATTCCCGTCTGGATTTCTCCATGTTTGTTTCTCGACCTCTTTGTCTCTACGGTCCACTACTCCCTGCTGTAGCGTCCTCTTGCTTGCGTCTGCAGGTATGAAGACCACGGTCAGCGAGGCGGAGCATCCTCTGCTGTGTGAAGGAACGAGGCGAGTGAAAGGTGACCTGGCTCTGGCTCTCATGATCACCTACAAGGACGACCAGAGCAAGCTCAAGAAGGTAGCCACAGATCACTCTAAGCCAGGGGTTCTCAAACTGTGGGACGCGACCCTCTAGTGGGGCGCAGAGGTATTACAGGGGGGATGGTTTAAAAAAAAAGTTTTTATACAATATATTTTTTTAATAATCCTTTATTGATCCCACAGTGGGAGACATTATTCTTTGCATTTCACCATCCTGAGTAATTAAGGACCAGTGTGTAGCTGTGAAGCTCTGTCCTGCTCAAGGACTCTTCCACATGAAACCAGGGATCGAACCGCCGACCTTGTGGTTCCAGGACGACCAATCTCCCCATGAACATGATAACTTTACATAATACAAAAGTACAAAGTACACAGACATAAAACGTCATTAATAAATAGATGGAGAAATGCCTGTACATTCATGGAAGTGTTTACGTTGCGCGTGCACGACTCGCTGATTCTTGGCGTTTTGTCAAAACAAAAACAGCAGGAAAGCTTATCTCACGGAGATAATTATGATGAATGATTTTTTTTTGGGAACATTTTTCTTCCAAAGTGGGGCGTGACAAAAAAGGTTCAAGAAGCACTGCTCTAACCCTTTGATGAGACCCTGGTGGGCTGCTAACAGTGAGATGTCTCTCTCCATCCTCAGATTCTGGATAAGCTGTTGGACAGGGAGAGTCAGACCCACAAGCCCCAGACTCTGAGCTCCTTCTACTCCAGCAAGCCGGCGGCTGGCAGCCAGCGCAGCCCGTCCAAGCACACGGCCGCCGGCCACAGCGGGGCCAGCGGGGGCGTCTCCAAACACGCGCCCTCGTCGTCGTCCGCCACCGCGGCGGCGCCCTCTTCCTCCAGCTCTTCGGCGGCCGTGGCGGTGGCTGATCCGGCTCATCAGGCTGCTCTGAACCCGGTGCAGAACAACGGCACAGCCGGAGAGGGCGCTGCTGAGACCAAGGAGCACGGTGAGACCCGCCTCCACTCTGCAGCCCATGTAGGGCTTTAATCTTTAGGTCATGAAGTCATGGAAAAGTCATGAACCCTGTCTGTTCTGCAGTGTCAGACGGGCCGGCCTCATCGAGTGAGCAGCAGAACGAAGCGGCTCCCTTTAAGCTGGAGGCCACGGTGCCCAGCCGGCTGGCTCTGGGGGCGCGATGCGGCTACAACCAGCGCTGCTGGGGCTCTCCTGTCCGGCAGAAGAAGAAGCACACAGGTACGCTGAATACTGGCGCAGCCTCACTGACAACCACACGGTGGCGCTGTTGGTGGTTATTCCCCATAAAGAGTGAAAGGACGCATCACATGATGGTGATGTGTGATGTTCGGCAGGCATGGCGAGCATCGACAGCAGCGCTCCAGAGACGACCTCGGACAGCTCGCCGACGCTCAGCCGCCGGCCGCTCCGGGGCGGCTGGGCGGCGACGTCCTGGGGGCGGGGCCAGGACAGCGACAGCATCAGCAGCTCCTCGTCTGATTCGCTGGGCTCCTCCTCCTCCAGCGGCTCCCGCAGGGCAGGGGGCGGGGCCAGGGCCAAGAGCACCGACACCAGCAGGTAAACAAACAACAAACAAACAAGAGCACAGACACCAGCAGGTAAACAACGGCTTCCTCCTGCTCGGGTAAAAACAGTCAACATAACTGTTACCCTTCACACACACAGTACTAGTTCAATGAGTAGTGAGCTGAAGCTGAGCTGAAAACCCCGTCTGCTTTGCTGAGCAGCTTCTCCGTCTTGCTTCTGCAGGAACATGAAACATAACCTGTCCCCCGTGTACAGGTACAAAGGCCGGCGTCCCGAGTGCCACGCCCCCCACGTGCCCAACCAGCCCTCGGAGGCGGCGGCCCACTTCTACTTTGAGCTGGCCAAGACGGTGCTGATCAAAGCCGGGGGAAACTCCTCCACCTCCATCTTCACCCAGCCCTCGGCCAGCGGCGGCCACCAGGGCCCCCACAGAAACCTGCACCTGTGTGCCTTTGAGATCGGCCTGTATGCGCTCGGCCTCCACAACTTCGTTTCCCCCAACTGGCTGTCCAGGACCTACTCCTCCCACGTGTCCTGGATCACCGGTGAGGGTGCGGGGGAAAGATTTGAGGCGGCAACCTTTCCGTGTGTCCTTCCCGCTCACGCTGCGGCCTCTCTCTCCTCTCAGGCCAGGCCATGGAGATCGGCAGCGCCGCCCTCAACATCCTGGTGGAGTGCTGGGACGGTCACCTCACCCCTCCGGAGGTCGCGTCCCTTGCCGACCGGGCGTCGCGGGCCAGGGACCCCAACATGGTGCGGGCGGCGGCAGAGCTGGCGCTGAGCTGCCTGCCGCACGCTCACGCCCTCAACCCCAATGAGATCCAGAGGGCGCTGGTGCAGTGCAAAGAGCAGGTACTATGGAGGTGTGGCCTAAGGCGTTCAGTCTCTCAAACAATACATAGACCAGCAATGAGGGCTGGAACCTCCGTACAAATAAACTAACTTAGTTCCAGCTTACTGTCGGAAATACTGTGGATATTGCACAGTTAGAATATTGCACCTTTAATCAGAAGGTATGTGAAATAGGATCACGTGTCATAAACCTTCTGATAAAGGTGCAACATATCCCGACATGACTTTCTTCCACCTCTCAAAATGTGCAATATCCAGGAACAGCTCTTGGGACTAGATTATTTATTACTGTTATTTAACATTTGCCCTCTCCTTTGTTAAGAACTTGTTTTTAAAACTGTGTATAGTGTTTTTATATATTTTTATTTCCTAAACCGTTGACTCTGAGAGCGCCAATGTGTCTGGACTGTTGGTCGATGCATAAATGGCAAATAAAAAACCTTGAATCTCATTTCCATTGGATGAAAAACAACAAAGGAGACGTGAACTGATTGAATCTGTGAGCGTTGGAGAATAAAATCTGAATTTGACATGAGTTCTGGCACTACAACACAAACTTTTGGAAGTCATTTAGAAATGTAAAAGGTTGTCTTGAACAGTGAGCGTGAACCCGTCCTGGTACCAAGCTGCAGAGCGAGGACTGGACCCCCAGGTACCGGTCCTCACTCTGCAGCTTCACTCTGTCCCGCCTCCCCGCAGGACAACGTGATGCTGGAGAAGGCCTGCATGGCCGTCGAGGAGGCGGCCAAGGGCGGCGGCGTGTACCCCGAGGTTCTGTTCGAGGTGGCCCACCAGTGGTACTGGCTGTACGAGCAGTCGGTGGGCGGCGGCTCCGGCCCGCAGCGGGAGACCTCGGGGCGCTGCGGGGCCAACGGCGGCTCGGGCAGGAGGCCCCCGGAGCCCAGCTGCGTCATCCTGGACGCCGGCGGCAACATGGAGTCCGGCGGGATGGCGACGGTCACGGCCTCGGTCACCACGGCGGCCGTCGTGCCCGTCATCTCCGTGGGCTCCACCATCTATCAGTCCCACGCCATGCCGGGCCAGGCCATGATGGCTCACCCGCACGGCCAGGGCCTGCACCCCTACACCACCATCCAGGCCCACCTGCCCACCGTCTGCACCCCGCAGTACCTGGGACACCCTCTGCAGCACGTGCCCCGACCCGCCATCTTCCCTGTAGCGGGCGCTGCATACCCACAGGTCAGAACTCCTCCTACACGTTTATAATAATAACTTTATTTATACAGCATCTTTTTAAAAACAAAGTTTACAAAGTGCTCTGCAGAGAAGCAAGTCAGTAAAAAGTAGTCAAACATAACTTAAGTACCGATAAACCAAAAGGACCATACCATAAAGGCAACGACAACCAAACCAATAACCTGTGTGTGTGTGTGTGTGTGTGTGTGTGTGTGTGTGTGTGTGTGTGTGTGTGTGTGTGTGTCCTCAGGGAATGCACCCTGCCTTCATCGGGGCCCAGTACCCGTTCTCAGTGGCCACGGGCCCCCAGCCTCCGATGGCAGCCACGGCCGTGACCTTCCCCGGCGTCCCCATGCCGTCCATGACTCAGATCGCCGTCCACCCCTACCTCGCCGAGACGGGCCTGCCGCTCGGCACCACCGTAGCAGGTCAGCACCCCACTGTGTTTAGACCGGCAGCTACCAATGTTGTTCTCCGCGTGGTCTAGGGCCGCTATACCGGTTTCAAATTTAAAAACTGTAGGAATTTTTCATATACCGTCATACCGATGCATAGCCGTAACAACTGATGTGGCTCTTCAGCAGGAAGAAAAATGTAATGTTCACCTCTGAGGACGGTCTGAGCTACTAACTAAAACTTTAGTCATGGTTATAACTTTAGTCATGGTTATAACTTTAGTCATGTTATAACTTTAGTCATGGTTATAACTTTAGTCATGGTTATAACTTTAGTCATGTTATAACTTTAGTCATGGTTATAACTTTAGTCATGTTCTAACTTTAGTCATGTTCTAACTTTAGTCATGTTCTAACTTTAGTCATGTTATAACTTTAGTCATGGTTATAACTTTAGTCATGTTATAACTTTAGTCATGTTATAACTTTAGTCATGGTTATAACTTTAGTCATGGTTATAATAATAATAATAATAATAATAATAATAATTGTATCACTAATAATTGTACATTTATAAAATTACAGCGCCGAACTGCATGCTGGGTAAAGCTATCCCACTATCACAACAAAAAGAAACTCCATCGCTACATAAAAAAAAAAAACAGACTCTTCTGGTCTGTTTCTTCCTGGTTGTTTTTCACCTACATTCCCTTGGGTCCTAAGTCCCTCCATGTTTAGCTTCCTAGCACTCTCCATGTACCAACAGCTGTTCAGTTGGCCAGCGGTCCTTTTCGGTGTCAATGAATGAATGTGTTTACTCGGGAAAAAAATACTGTGAAACCTCCAGAAAATACCGTGATATGAATGTTTTGGCCGCCCAGCCCGAGGCTCGCGTGTGCCACTCTGTGCCGACCCCTGACGCGTCCCTCGTGTTTACAGTCGGCAGCGTGCACTCGGGCCCCAGCATCCAGGCCACGGCGCTGCCCTGCCTCGCCGCGCAGCCCGGCTCATTGGTCGGCACTCCGTTCCCCGCAGAGGACGAGCAGCACAGCCAGCCGATCAGCCAGCAGGGCCTGCACTACCTGCACTCTGCCTACAGAGTCGGTGAGGAGTCGATGCACCGTTGGTTCTGTCTCACTTCAGCCATGAGGTCCAATGAGCAGCGACTCCACTGTCTTTGTGTGTGCAGGCATGCTGGCCCTGGAGATGCTGGGCAGGAGGGCTCACAACGACCACCCCAACAACTTCTCCAGGAGCCCGCCCTACACCGAGGACGTCAAATGGCTGCTGGGACTGGCAGCGAGGCTAGGTGAGCCACACACGCGCGCGCACATGCACACATGCTCGCACACACGCATGCGCACACGCATGCACACACGCATGCACACAAATGCACGCACGCACACATGCACATTCACACACATGCACACGCACATTTACACACATGCACATGCACACATACGCTCACACATGCACACACACATGCTCACACATGCACACACACACGCACACACATGCACACACATGCACACACATGCTCACACACGCTCACAAATGCACACACATGCACACACACATGCACACACATGCTCACAAATGCACACGCATGCACACACATGCGCACACATGCACACACATGCACACACATGCTCACACACGCTCACAAATGCACACACATGCACACACATGCACACACACATGCACACACATGCACACACACATGCTCACAAATGCACACGCATGCGCACACATGCACACGCACGTTCACACACACTCACACATGCACACACGCTCACATGTACACACAAATGCACACACACGCTCACACGCACGCTCGCACACACACGCTCACACATGCACACACATGCACACACACGCTCACACATGCACACACAAATGCACACACACATTCACATGCGCACACATGCACACGCTCGCGCAACATAATTACATTATTTTTCTTTTGTTGTCTGTCTTATGCATATTTCGTTTTATGTTTGTAATTTTGTAAAATGTTAAATATTATATAGGTGGAGGCTTCAAATAAGCTCAGTTGGCTTTTTGTCTCTTCTTGCTCTTCAACTCGTATTGATTGATTCCGTCTTCTTCCCTCAGGAGTCAACTACGTGTACCAGTTCTGCGTGGGCGCAGCTAAAGGCGTCCTCAGCCCCTTCGTCCTGCAGGAGATCATCATGGAGGCTCTGCAGAGGCTGAACCCCGCCCACATCCACGCCCACCTGCGCACACCTGCGTTCCACCAGCTGGTGCAGCGCTGCCAGCAGGCCTACCTGCAGGTAGGCTCTCTGAGGGACAGCGGACATGTTTTACACACAAAGAGATACATTATCAAGTGTTTCATTCATTTGTAACTAATACATTTACTACTGTGCTCAAGTACAAGTTTGAGCTACTTCTATTTACTTGAGTTTCAGTTTTTTTTTTTTTTTTTTAAGTAAACAACTACAAATAATTAAACTATCAAAAAGAAAAAACTGTCCTAATCAAAAAATCTACAATTAAACAATATTACTTGTGAATAAAAATAACTTATATAATAAGTAATATTCAGTAAATAGCTCCTAAACCCCATTTATGGGTCATGCGGTGCTGCCTGTAGAGGAACAATCAGGGTTCTTACGCTCATGGAAAACCTGGTCATGGAGTTTTAAAATGGTTATTTACAGTCCTGGAAAAGTCCTTGAAAAAAATAAAATCCCAAAGTTTAGTAAAAGTCATGTAAATGTTATATTCATGTGTTCATGTCGTTCATTTACGCTGAGTTTGAAATAATGAATATGCTTTTAAAAGAAAGACTCAAAATATAAGCAGGCATTACTACATTTACTCACTTTTTACTGTTTATACCCAGATTTCACTAAATGTTTGTCATGACATTTGGTTTAAAGTCATGAAATCCACTGGTCAGAATGCGTGTGACCGCTCCCCCTCCCTCTCTCTGCAGTACATCCACCACCGGCTCATCCACCTGACGCCGGCCGACTACGACGACTTCGTGAACATCATCCGCAGCGCCCGCGGCGCCTTCTGCCTGACGCCGGTGGGCATGATGCAGTTCAACGACGTGCTGCAGAACCTGAAGCGGGGCAAGCAGACCAAGGAGCTGTGGCAGCGCATCTCCCTGGAGATGGCCACCTTCTCCCCCTGAGCGGCGGCAGGCTCTCGGGGAGCGAGCGCCGGGCCCCGAGGAGCCCCGCCCGGCCGCCAGCATCGCTACTGCCGCCGCCGCCGAGCGGCTCCGCACTTACGGCGTTCTGTCGGGGAACCCGGCTCTCCGCGGCGTGGACTGACTGACGAACGCAGCACACGGGCAGTGCGACCCCACAGAGACTCGTTACGCGCGTCGGGCCACCCGGAGCTCAGAGGCGGAGCTCTCTGACTCCTCCCCTCCCCGTTTTATCATGGTTCATGTTTGTGTAACTGTGGAAATTAAAGTGTACTCCTTCCTTTCTTCATCTTCCTCGTCTCTTCCATTTCCCCCGAAACTGAAGACTTTGACGGGGAATTCCCGCCCTCCACCCTCGAGTGTTTTTGTTTGGTTTTGTTTTCCCGCTGCGTCCTTCCTGTCCAGAGTGGGCCGGCCTCCGCCAGCAGCTCGCCGCTGTGCATCTGAGTCTCTGCAGCGAAGAGGAAAAGGAAGGTTTAATACCAGGAATTCTATTGTGAGTACGGGTGAGGATTTTTCAGTATTTTGTTTAATCTTTTGATACTTTGTATAGAATATGACGCGTACGCAGACGGGAACGAGAGAGAGTTAAAGGTGTGGTCGTCGTTGTGGATCCATGTTAACATTTTAGTCTGCCTGAGGAGGGAACCAGACCAGAACCAGACCAGAACCAGAGCGCCGAACCACTGCAGCCCCGGTCCTTTGACGGGTCAGAGGGGCTGGGTATGGACCACATGAACTGATGGGGTTTGCACAGGGTCCTTAACGGGACGAGGAAGCTTTTGGTGCTTTAGGTTTTAGATTCTCAGTGACGCAAACGCCCAAAGCTGTTGAGATCCATACCTGTTGAGATCCATACCCAGCCATGTTGAGATCCATACCCAGCCCTGTTGAGATCCATTCCTGTTGAGATCCATACCCAGCCATGTTGAGATCCATACCCAGCCCTGTTGTGGTCCATACCCAGCCCTGTTGTGGTCCATACCCAGCCCTGTTGTGGTCCAGCCCTGTTGAGGTCCATACCCAGCCCTGTTGTGATCCAGCCCTGTTGAGGTCCGTACCCAGCCCTGTTGAGGTCCGTACCCAGCCCTGTTGAGGTCCGTACCCAGCCCTGTTGAGGTCCGTACCCAGCCCTGTTGTGGTCCGTACCCAGCCCTGTTGAGGTCTGTACCCAGCCCTGTTGTGGTCCGTACCCAGCCCTGTTGAGGTCCGTACCCAGCCCTGTTGTGGTCCGTACCCAGCCCTGTTGTGGTCCGTACCCAGCCCTGTTGTGGTCCATACCCAGCCCTTCTCTCCACTGACTCGTTGCAGAACCCGACCCAGATGCTTCCCATTGCTGTCACCAGAGGTCGGGTGGTTGGGATCTGAGCTCTGAAGCATCTGGGGCGGTCTCACACAGGGACTCGATCCTTCTCAAAGTTCACACTTTGACACTGAACAGGCGCAAGTTTATTCAGTGCCGCTAAGAGGAGCATCCACTTGAATCTGTCCCAGAATGCATTGTTTCTGGGAGTCGGTCTCCCTGGTCTTTAACGCAGTGCCCCTGAAGTGAGACCCAGAGCAGGTGTGTGTTGGTGTGTGTTGACCTCAGAGACCTGGTCCGGGCAGCTGCCGTGGTTCTGATCCCGACTCTCTGATTGGCTCTGGACCTCACAGGTGAAGGCGACGTAGTAGAAAATGTACTGTGATATTTTTGTATTCCTCAAAAAAGTGTAGCTTGATTTGAAAAGTTCTATATGTGCTGATTGCAAAAGGTTCTAATTTAGAGTGAAAAGAATAAAACATATAAAAATAAAAGCAATACTTTAAGTGTAGAGTTTACTTAATAAAGAAAACTCCAAACAGTGACTTGCTGTGATTGATGTGTGACTCAGAGCCTGCAGGCTGCAGCGGCGGCCACTAGAGGGAGCCGGGTCTCTATCACGTCATCGACCCTCACCGTCACTCACTGTGTTCCATGTTTCTGTTCCCGAGGAATTATGATTTGTACGTCAAGGACTCACCCAGTTACTTCCTCTCCACGGGGAACGGAGAATCTAACCGGCAGAGAAAAGTTCAAACTTCATGAATTGAGGAAAATTTGCTTTTTTAGTTTTTTATTCTATATTTTTTATATATATATATATATGTGTATATGTGTTCCAATGTTTCCAGAAACAAGAAGAATATATATATATATATTTTTTTTTTTTATATATATATATATATATATATATATATATATATATATATATATAAAAATAAATAAATAAATATATTATATATATACTTTTTTTTTAATAGCTGCTTTTATGAGTGTGCTTTCATGAGCTCGGGATTCTTTTTGTACATTTTACAAACCCAGGAAGTGGTTTACAGATGTGTCTCTTCCTCTCAACTGAGGTGTGCACAAAGCCACTGGAGGATGAGGAGCCCTGCTCATCATCATCATCCACACCTTAAATCATCATCATCATCGTCATCATTCGCCCTGATGGGAGGAGCCACCACCAGTGTAATCACCATGATTTTAATCATCAACACGTAATCATCACCAAGGATATTAATACATTTCTGCATTTTGTGAAGCCCTTTGAGTCTCCTTGTTGTAGAAATGTGCTATAAATAAAGTCCACCTGCCCATCAGGACTGACTCATTCACACCTTCATGTTAAGGCTCAGCCTGCTGGAGACATTTGGGGTAAAGCGTCTCGCTCAACATCGACTAGCGGAGCTCGGGATCGAACCGCCGATCCTCTGATTGAAGGACGACCCGCTCTACCGCTGGCACCCAACTGTGAAATAATAACTCTAAACTAGAGCAGTGGTTCTCAACCTGTTTTCAGGGAGATAGTAGTTCAGTTCGTCCCGCCTAACGTTCTGGTTTAAAGATGTGATGCTCAGCGCTGTCATCGGGTCTGATTTAATAAAGAATATTTAGAACTCAGTTGATGAACTTACACTTATATTTTATTGAATGTTTATTAAATTACTAGTTAAACAATATGTATTTTCTTTTGATTACCAACAAAGAAGCATATTTGAACATAACAATAGGAAAGTAACAACCAACCAATTTATATATATATATAGAAATAGAACTGAATCATGTATATTTTTAAATATCTTCAAAAAAAACAATTGTGTATTTATGTCTTTTATGTATGAACATCTACGGCATGAATGATTTTGATACGCTGTAGGACTGAAGAGGGAACAGAAAACATCCTCTGTGGAAACCACAAGCAAACCAAGTAGCCACTGAGGAAAGGTCAAAGGTCATGGACCAGCAGCCAGGATGCCACAGAGCCAATCAGATTAGCTGATGAAGATAGTGAGCCTGAAAGCTCTGGCAGAGCTGGTTCTGGCCCCCGCTCTGATGACGCTCATCTCATTACAACTCTGGTTGTGTTTTTAATTGGAACTTTCCAATAAAGATAACGTTAAGTAGTCAGGAAAGCTCTGTCCATCCTGTATGTCTAGAGACGTGAGTCTGTAACTGGTGATGTCATCAAGTGTGAAGTGGAGAATGATTCAGAGTTTAGTCACAAATAATCTTTACTCTTCTGTTGTCAGTTGTGAAACGGAAAATGTAATTTATACTCAGAACCTCCCCTCACTGCTCTTTCCCAACCAATGTATTCTCTCTCTCTCTCTCTCTCTCATATATACATATATATATATATATATATATATATATATATATATATATATATATATATATATATATATATCCACTCACACGTGTTTGTGACGTTATAAATCTGTGCAGTGTACATGTGTGGCGTCATCGTCACACTGACGTCTCTGGGTTTCTTCTTTGGGTCCGAGGACACTAACTTGTGGACCTGGTCTCGTGTTGTGATGACACCCCCCGCACCCCCTGTATGCCAGATTTTGGTAGCGTCCAAGGCTTCCCATAGATCCAAGATGGCAGCCCAAGCGGAGATGTGCTGAAGTTCACTTTTAACGCTGGAGCTTGCTGTCTTCCATTCCTCCCGTCGAGGTTGGTGTGTGTGTTGAGAGCCAACGCTGGTAAGTCCCCGAACCGGTCCAGACCCAGCCCCGGACCCGGTCCTTTAGCACAGATTTGCTCCGTGTTTGTGACACCGTGTCAACGTGAAGGTAGCGCCCGGTGAGTGTCGGTAGTTAGCTGCCGTAGCATCAGCAGCTAACGTTACCTTCACGTCCCAGTTACCCCAGTTGTCCCAGTTACCCTAGTGGTGACCCGGGACGGGACCGAGGGGTCCGCATCATACGGAGCTCGAGGGACCCGGACCCCGGAGGTCGGGTCCACAGGTGCGGGTCCGAGTCCCGTCAGCTATGCTAACGCTAGCTAGCGGCGTTCACGTGAGACTGTTGCTTCAGTTAGCGGACCGCTAACTGAAGCAACAGTCTCACGTGAACGCCGCCGACCGCGGAGCTCCTTCCCCGGGACACTGGTGTGGTCAGTGACGGGGTGGTGGTGCGGAGCGGCCCCCAGGAGCCCGCCACAGGTACCCGCCTCACCAGCCCGGCTCATCGGCTGTGTTGTCAACAGTGTAACGTCCCGTCTGAGTAACGGAGTCCAGGTAGCGGGAGCTGCGTCGCGGGCCGGCCGGCCTCCGGGTCGTGTTGTTCGGCTGCTGCAGTCGAAACCACCTGGGCACTGCACGAGCTGGTGGAGCGGCCGCTTAGGGACGAGTTCAGCCCTGGATGAAGACCTGTAGACTACTGTGTGTCCAGTGAACTATTGAGGAGCATGGGAAGAGTGACTTGAAGTGAGTTGAATGAGGCCTGGGGTCACCAGGTGATACCTGGATCAGATAGATCACACCTGCATGGTCCGATTCTGCATTTAAAACCCAGAGGATGTGAGTAGATCACACCTGCATGGTCCGGTTCTGCATTTAAAACCCTGAGGATGTGACTACATTACATCGGCATGGTCTGATTCTGCATTTAAAACCCTGAGGATGTGACTACATTACATCTGCATGGTCTGATTCTGCATTTAAAACCCTGAGGATGTGACTACATTACATCTGCATGGTCCGATTCTGCATTTAAAACCCAGAGGATGTGTTCTGACTGCATTAAGGAGCAGGACAAAGATCCTCACTTTGTTCTCCTGTCGGGACAGGAACCTCCATATTAGAGTCTGAGTTGAGACCCTGCATGAGAATTAAAAAGATGGACGCGTGTGTGTGCTGGCAAGGTTCTGTCCTGTTGACCTAACCTTTGATCAGGTGTTGCGTGATGTTATTGATCGTTTTGTAAAGGTTGCCCTGTATTCTAGTAACCAGCTTCAGTTTGGGATTAGTCACGGTTTGCCTTCATCCTCCACCAGCAGGGCTGACTTTAGATCAGTTTATAATGTTCATGTGAACATGTGAAGGGTCTTATTAAAGGCT
The DNA here is from genome assembly GCF_910589615.1 of Taurulus bubalis. Classification (NCBI taxonomy): domain Eukaryota; kingdom Metazoa; phylum Chordata; class Actinopteri; order Perciformes; family Cottidae; genus Taurulus; species Taurulus bubalis. The sequence goes on from NC_136602.1 coordinate 23,242,914, forward strand.
TTGGTGAACTGGCCTCCCCTTTAGTGATGGAAACTTTATTCAGTGATATTGAGAAGAGAGAAAATACTGTATGATTGTAACGCCTCATTGAATTTAGAGAGACAGAGGGAGACACACACACACACACACAGAGAGACACACACTAAGAGAGAGAGACACACTAAGAGATACACACACACACACACACACACACACACACACACACACACAGGTTCTGCAGGGCCTACAGCAGAACCTGGACCTGCTAAGTACTACCTGACCTGGGTCCCGGCAGTAAACAAAAAAGACTAAACATAAAGTATCTCAGGAAATGCACACCTTCACCGTAGGAACACACATTTATTCAGGACTGGAAGCTTTGAGCAGCACATGAAGTGAGAGAAAGCATGCAGTAAGAAGTCCAATTTACATTGTGGTTCCAGTGTCAATCCGTCATAGAACCAGTTCTGCCTCACTGGGAGCTTCGCGGTTCTTTCTTCCCAGGATGTTGCCCAGTGGACGTTATGCACTTAGAGTCCAGCTGGAGCATCAGAAACCCCACAGACCTCTCCTGCAGGGCTGAACGGCGCTCATTCCATTATACGTCAAATCCTAAAAAGAGCAATCAAATATGGTCTTCATCTAAAACAGTGAGCCGCGCTCCCATCAGTGCAAACAAACATCCCACATCGTGCACATTATCAACATTAACACAATCCCTCTTCCTGTTGAGAACACAGGGCTGCACACACACACACACACACACACACACACACACACACACACACACACACACACACACACACACACACACACACAGTTTATTATTATTACTATTATAATGTTCCTATTGTTGCTGATTCAGCTCTGCATTGTAAAGCTGTTGACATGGTTGTGTTGGATCTGTGTTTGGTTGTTTCCCTTGGTTGTGCGGCCGTGTACAGAACAATGTGCGTAATGCTGTCTGATGGTTAGAGCACGCCAATGAAGCCTCTTTGAATTTAATTTAGAGAGAGAGAGACAGACAGACAGAGAGAGAGAAAAGTCAACATGCGTCGTATTGTTTCAGTCAGACCTTTAGACAGTTACTTCTTACAGGAAAAGCCCAATTCTCCCGTTTCCCTGTCAGCTGAGCAGCTAATACAGGATATGATCATTTGAGATTATGTAAGATAACGTGATCTCTTGTCACATGCAGTTAACGAGGCTCAATGCAGAAGTGGAGCTCATGCTGCTGAATGAGGAGGGTGATGGGGGAAAGATGATATAATATATAGAATATCAATGTTGGTTCCAACCACATCTACCGGCATCCAAACAGGAAGGTAATACTCTGAAGTACTGTGGTACATGACCTGTTACTGAAGACACACACTAATAATATCTAGTAGAGAGGTACTACCTAAAGGTACTACTCTGAAGTACTGTGGTACATGACCTGTTACTGAAGACACACACTGATAATATCTAGTAGAGAGGGACTACCTAAAGGTACTACTCTGAAGGACTGTGGTACATGGCCTGTTACTGAAGACACTGATAATATCTAGTAAATCAAAGTGTTGCAGGAAGAATCTGGAGGGTTGGGATTCCATGTAGAGGAAACCATAAGGCGCCTATGGCATCAAACACTTTTCTGTTTTTAATAGTGGCAGCAGTCAAAGGTTGTCTGTATTGTTTTTGAGTAATAACAATTGTGTTGTATTGTTTTCCTCCCAATAATTGGTATCCCAGTAGAATTGGAATGAGTTTCCCCTCTGACTTGATCTTGAGTGGAGACTCTATAAGTGCTGCCGTCCTGAGAGCATTTTACTGTCGTCTGATGATGAAGAGGAAGGCCCTGGGGTGATGGTGTTAGTGCATGAGGGCGAGGCTGCCCTGGGGGAGTGGTGGTGATTGTACACCACACACACTTAGACCTGACTCTGACAGACACACACACACACACACACACACACACACACACACACACACACACACACACACACACACAGACTTCGACCTGACTGACACACATGGATGTTGTTTGACTAGAAAGACAGGAATGGATGTAAAATGTATTCATACTCCTCTCTACACCTGTTATACCTTCCACCCTTACTTGACAATAGCTCTGCATTATGAAAATAATTACCGGCATTAAGCAAGCAGCTTGCCCAGGACAAAGGAAACTCCACGTCAGGCAATCAGTAGCCTCTCTTCCTTCCATCTCTGTTCAGATTCATTTAAATTAATTAAAACACTTAAATAAAGTGACTTAACTTTGGTCTTTGTTGTTATTTGATAGTTGTGAGTAAAAACAGACTGTGGGCAAGTAGACTTCTGACGTGAAAAACAAATATTTATGGTGAACCCTGTCCTTCATGTTTTTCTTTATATTTCTGATTGTGCGTCCGTGCCGGGAACAGCTGTGTTTTCTGTCCGTCCGTCCATACGTCCGTCCGTCCGTCCGTCCGCTCTCATGAGCTCAACATGTCAGGAACGCCTGAAAGCTTTCCACAAACGTCCACCTGAAGGATGGACTGGTTAGAAGTTGGTGGTCAAAGGTCGCCGTTACTCAAGAATTATTATGCTACTTACGACAATTTCTCACAAATGTCTAATAGCATATAATTGTGATGACATTTTGGACAAACTTGTCTAGTTGGCAGAAGCAGACCGCTACGAGGTGGTCATTGTATTTTAATAATAATCAGCCTCCCTTTAACCGGGTCCTCAGTGTTGGTTTCTTTGGCTGAGGCTTTAAATGAAGTTGTTCTCCTGCTCGGATAAATAAAGCATGAGTATTTTCGGGCCCTATCTTTGAGATCAGATCAGGACGTCCGTATTATTCATCTGATTCTACTCACCTTGTCTTGCATAATTCATAATTGTAAAGGAACAAAGAGTGGGTCTGTCCCAAGTCGTGGACATTATTGCAGACTTTATTTAAAGCATAGTTCTGTTCATGGCGTCCGGCCCCTGGTGCTCACACGGTGAAGACTCACTCAGAGTACGTTGCGTTGAAGCCTCAGCATAACCTTTAACCGTGTTCTCAGCTCATTGTTTCAAGCTAATCATCACGTCCTTTCCATTCTCAGCAGACTGACGTCTGTCTGGTGGTTTGATGCTGACTCATCAGTGACGATGGATGCTCCTATTTTTAGACGCCACATCCAGGTGTGAGCGAGACGGGTACAATACAATCATTCCCTGTATATGGCATTGTATATTTTCTGCAATGTTGTTGTCAAACATCCAACCAAATGAGAATAACTGCTGTTTGCAAAAGAATAACCTGACGAATCCAGATGTGCTCTTTATGCTGGTTGATGTGCGTCATTCAGGTCAAATGAAGGTTTTCTCTTCAACACTTATCAGAAGCTGAGGACAATGACCCGTTGAAAATAGCAAAAGGGCATCTGAACACTGACATTACGTGAAAGTAGGATGATGGATAGCAGTGTGTTTGTAAAGTGGATAGAAATACCACATTTTGGAACAAGTGTAGAGAATGCCATGTTTCCTCTGTCCCCTTTTAACCCTCTGACATCACACATGCACCAAAAGCTTCTGGGTATTGCTCAGGTTCGTACGGTCTTGCAAAACCTGTAAAAGTCATGTAAATGTGTTATGTTCATGTCGTTCATTTACGTTGAGTTTGAAATAATGAATATGCTTTTAAAAGACTCAAAATATAAGCATACAGGCATCTATATAAATGTTTATTCTTTTAATCAAACTATTGTCTCATTAATTTGTGTCATTTAAGGTTTACTGTATGCTTTGTATTCTCATTGTTAGTTTAAATACTACTTTTACTCACTTTTTACTGTTTACACCCAGACTTAACTAAATGTTTGCTCATGACATTTGGTTTAAAGTCATGGAAAAGTCATGGAACCCCATTGGTCAGAATGTGTATGAACCCTGGTTGCTGTAAAACTGTGGTCTGACCTCTTCGTCTCAACTTGAAGGTCCTCATCAGCTGCTCGCCGTGGTTTCTTTGGATGGCTTGACTTGTGTTGGCAGTTTGTTCATCAACCTCTGAATACATGCTGCTCCTGGAGGAGGAAGCAGTAGCTTTCTCGACGTAAAACACTCATCTGACCCGATGCCGAGTCCACTCGGTACGTGGTGACATTGTTTTGGGTGTGGAGGTGGTGGAACCACGACCCGGTGGTGACCTACACCGTCCCTGCCGACGGAGCTAAATCAAAGACACGCTGGGAAGCTTGAGGCCGAGCGGCCGAACGCTCATGTGGCGGTTTTGTCTCGGACACTTGGTTTCAGGGCACGGTGGGGGTTTCTGTGGAAAGAGTGCCGACAGGGCGAAGAGGAGGCCGTGTGGAACAAGTGGAGACACGACGGGCAGCCGGTAATGAATAGTTTACTCAGGAAGCCGACTGTCCTCTCAGGGTCTCGCTCTGGGAAGGTGTTGCACTTAAATACCTCATTTTAGAGGTTTGGAAGAACGCTTTCTTTAATTTGGACCTGGGGAGCGTGTAGCTAGAATACTTAGATGAAGTTCTTTCTAGTACTCCTGAAGGATTCTTTTCTATGGGTTGATGTACAATGGTATGGCCGTTCTCAAGTAGCAGTCGAGAATATAAAATCCTTTGTTTTGGTTAATTTTTCTTTATTAAATTCAGAGAATGTCAGTGAGCCATGTGATAGAAAGTGTTTTCAGTGGTTGTCTTGTCATTTTTATGCGGCATAGGGTTCCAAATAATGATTGGTTAATCTATTAAATAACTTATAGTACATTATTATTACAATTACAAAGTTCCTTTTGTAATACCAAGGCTTTTAAATAATGTATTTTCAGAGATCTGCCATATTATCAGGGCTCAACACTAAATGTTAAAAGATTACCTCATATCTTAAGACATAATAATGAAAGGTGTCATAACCTGTTTATTACAGGAACTGAATTATTTTACACACTTTGACTCTTTGGTGTCGTCAGTGAGAGTTTTACCCTTCAGCACTGAAGTCTTGTTCCTTCCGAGGTCTGGATTCTGCTGACTCAGCTGAATCCTCGTTCATCTGAACAGACTGGAGGCTCCTTCTGCTGTTTGCATCTCTATTTTTACATGTGCAACGATTCAAGGCCAAGAATTGTTTGCCAACTTCCAGAACCGGTTTGCCAAAGGAAAGTCTGGCAGCTGTTTCTGTCGAAATTTGTTTATTTTTCGAGCCATTTTGCCTCCGAAAAATGAACAACTCTCATGTAGATACAGATCTAGAGGAGCGAAGTCTACCTGAGCAGAGAAGGAAGTCTCTCTCTCTCGACTGTCTCTGACGTCCTTTCCTTCCTGTATCATGTCATGTGTTGCTTCACCTGTAATTCACCTGTCGCTCTGCTCCCTTGTACCTGGGCCGCATGGAGAAGATCAAACGGTGCCATACGTTTATTTTATTATAAATCCCTTATTAGTCCCACAAGGGGAAATGTATTCTCTGCATCTTTGTTAAGTGCTGCTCAGTAATGCTGACGTGAAGAAGGATGTCACTGTGATGCAGCCGCTAGACCAGGAAGAGACCACGTGTCTCCTGTCTGTTTAATATCAAGACCTACTTCCACACAGCCGCCTTTTGAACTTGAGAGAGAGAGACTGTGTGTGTGTGTGTGTGTGTGTGTGAGGGACTGTGTGTGTGTGTGTGTGTGTGTGTGTGTGTGTGTGTGTGTGTGAGACTGCATGGGACGCTGCTGCAGCTCTTCACATGTGAAGGAGTTCTCCAGTTCATCTGGTGACTTTGATTCCTCTGCTCTGTTCCCTGAACCAGCAGAAAGATCACAGCTCCTCCTGAAGACAGTTGTGTTGTTGTCAGCTGATTCAGAGTTGATAGAGGTGTGCGCCCTCTGCAGGTCAGATGGTGTGTTGCAGTTTAACTTGAATACCGTTTTGAGTATTCGGGAAGTTGACGTATAGTGAGGGTTGAGGCCCTCGTGCTGGTCTAGCTTGGCCTGGTCTGAGTTCTCTGTGCTCTTAAAGGGGAAGTCTCACGATATTCTATATTTTTGTCATTATCAACACATGCAACATGTTGGTCAGCCTCAGGCAGACTAATGGTCATCAGTTATGGTGGAACGGTGTTTGACTTAATATTGTTCATGTGGGAAAAGGCTGACTCGCATAAATAAACTCTGACAGACACTTGTCAAGCTGCTCTCTCAATTTGTGCACACGCCTTCCGTTGCGTCTCCAGCTCTGACGCCAGGCTTTGAAGTTCCTCAAATCACGGCGCTGCAGCTTTGAGGACAGATGTTGCATTTCCCGTTTGAAAGCATTAGCTGAGCTGGTTTTGTCTTTCCCTTGCAGCTCTAAATTAAGCTCATCAACAGATCGGTTAAAAATGCCAAGTCTAGCAGCCACTGATCATCATGTAGTTGGTTGTATTCTGCATGTTTAACAACATGGAGAAACTCCTTTATCTCCGGACAGAGCTCTATAAGCCGTCTCACATCGGTGTGTAGAACATCCGTCTTTGAAGAGCTCTCCTTTGAATAGACTATCTTCGTTGCCACATCCATGATCTCTTTCCTGTTAGCATTGTAGCGCATAATGCTTGTTGGTGTATTATGCAGTGGGAAAACATCGTCCTCCCTGCATTGGGCAATAAATCCATTCAAGCGGCCGACTATTGATGTCCGTGGTGATTGACATTCATTTTATTTTTCTTATGGCATGCGATCTACCCGCACTACCTCTGCGATCGACGTTTTGGGAACCCCTGTACTAGAGGGTCGCCCCCCACAGTTTGAGAACCACTGGCTTAAGTAGTAATATTTACCTCTGAGAAACTCCATTAAGACACTTATCTTCTATTACAAGGTTTCTGGAAAGTTATGTTTAAATATGCAAATTAGGCTTTATCTTATCAGATATGTACTAATTTGCATATTGAGGTATTTGCTCAACACCACATTCTCTGTCTGTTCTGTGTTCGGTCATCCATTAAACAGTCATCTCATTAGGACCGCAGTCTCCTGGACTCCCTTTACTCTTCCTCCCCCTCGTCGTCCTCACCTTCATCCCAGTTTGTCTGTCGCCGTCTGGCCGTACCCTGTAGGGCCGTGGTAATCTACGTATTGAGGGTGCGGTTCATAATGGAGCATTATTGATATTGGTGTGGGAGCACTTTTTATTCAGTGTGGGTAGGAAGGGGTAAAGTGACTTAATGTCTTCGTATTGTCCTCAGGGCTTTGCGGTCTGCACCACATTCATCCTCCTCTGTCCTTGGACCCTCACATCGGAAAAGACAAAAATAAAACAATGTCTTGAGTGCAGAATAACATAATGCCATAAATCATAAAAGTAGAAGAAAATTGTACAATTTCTTTGATATATTTAACAGAAATTGTGAAACATTGGAATCTATATATATCCAACATTTCTCAATCGACTCAACATGGCGATGGCTCATAGCTGACAGCGCTAGCAACAGCTAACAGAGCTAGCAACAGCTAACGGTGTTTACCTGAGCGGGAACAGGAGGGAGGGGTTCTACGTTTCCATAACGTCCAGGCTTATCAATACTCCCTAATCACTGCATGCACCTCCTGCTTGCTGTGTTGCCTCACAGTCCTCCAGCTGCTGCAGGAAGCTCCTCTTGATTAGCTAAAGGAATCGAGGCCGACAGGTGCCCGTGCGGGGTTACTGTACTCGTACAAAGCAGCACACATCGTGCCTCATTCTGACCAGAATAACTGATCTCTGGAGATCACGCTCACACAAGCAGTCATCAGTCGTCCTTTTATCCCCCCGGTTCCTCCAACACACTGTAGACACAGCACAATGATGACGTCAGAAGCTAGCCGTGATGGAACCAATATGTATGCTAGCTGCTAGTGTAGGCTACATTCCATAGCAACTGCCTTAGTATGTGCAGACATGTTAATGTGAACATTATCATTCATTGATTAAAAAAAAAACAACTACATTTCATTGTCAGTAACCTTTATATTGCCGTCCTTGATGTTGATTAATAATAGTGAAGTGTTGCTATAACGCATATAACAGCATTTTGTTCTCCTGCTTCAATGCTCTCCTTCAGGTGTTGGGTCCTGTTCTTTGTTATTAGATCTTTTAGGAGGATATTGACCTTTTTTATGTGTTTTTAATTTAACAAGTTTACATTATCTTGTGTTACATTTAGCTGTATGTTCAGCTCATGGCCTCAATGATCCTCTCCTCCTGGATACTGTGCAGGTTCTCTATTTAACATCCGGGTCATTAACATGATGGTTCTGCGATATAGAGGATATATCACAGGTGCATGTGCTTTTCTTTTGTTTGGTATGGCAGCTCTCAGTCTAATTCGTTTACCCATGAGCCTCGGCTGCAGTTGCTATGGAGAAGAAGTCCTTCACAGGCATGCGTAGAACGGATGTAAACTGCTGAGTGTTTTATCTTCAGTTTAACAGAACTGGAAGCTTCTTACTGCAGTGCTCTTTGTACTAAAAAAGGAGAAAAGTCAACTCTCACTCCCACTTGTGTTGTTTACTTTACCCAACGCATCATTCCAGCTGTTGTTGGTGCGGATTATTCATTATTTGTTCATGTACATCTAGTCCTTGAACTGCTCCGGCTGTCTGCCAGCTATCCACGCAGAACATGAATGTGACTGTTTGAATGTTTCCCCAGTCGTCCCTGAAGGCCTCGTCCATACTTCAAGAAGAGAATAGACGAGCTCATATTGTATGAAACCTTGTGGATTTGTTACTTGAAATAAAGCAAATACAGCGTTGTCAACATGTTTTCTTTCCTCTCTTTCTGCTCCTCCTCCTCTTCTGCTCTCTCTACCTCTTGAACAGGGCTCCTCTGGATCTGGATCTGTATCACAGGGTTTTCAGATCTGCAGTGTTTCCCAGGTGAGACTTGCACACCTTTACAATCTACAACAGTCCACTAATTCTGACCCATGAATTAGCTGTTTCCAGAGGGAGAGGCTTCCTTTGCATCCTTGTTGAAGGTCTCCTTGAACTAAACACGTTCTCAAAATTCAAACACTACCTCTCGCTGCCATTTGGGCTGCAGAATTACCATTAGACGGCTGTAAGAACTAGGGATGGCTCATGGTTTTCTATATAGTCGTTCAATTATAAAAAATCAAAGTAGTTTATGCGACAATTGTCTTCAATAAATAAATTGATTGTGCCATCACAGGAGTGGCCTGGTAGTAATGTTGCTGCCGGGGGGATCTTGATTGAATAGTTTTTCCAGTGATTATGGAATAGTGTTTTTGCTTGGGGAAGACTGAGCGATTGTTATATAAACTGTAAATCATAGCTTGCTTTATGAAAAAAAACTGCTGTATTTGGATGTATTGAACACCATAAGTAATATACAAGTGAAATATATGGTTTGATACACAAAACAATTAAAATGTCGCGCAAATTTGAGTCCTTGCCTACATGTTCTCTGTTCTAAACCCTCTCTAACTTTATTCTATTTCACTTTATCAAAGTCAACCTTTGCAGAGAGAATGTTCACATATTGTGTTATGATTTGGGTTAGAGAATGTTCACATATTGTGTTATGATTTGGGTTAGAGAATGTTCACATATTGAGCTATGATTTGGGTTAGAGATTGTTCACATATTGTGTTATGATTTGGGTTAGAGAATGTTCACATATTGTGGTATGATTTGGGTTAGAGAATGTTCACATATTGAGCTATGATTTAGGTTAGAGTTGGACCTTACAGCTGCATCATTTCAAAGAAATAATCATCCTGAAAGTGATTTTTTTTTTTTTTTTTTTTTTTTTTTTTTTTTTTTTTTAAATAGGCAGACCTGAAACCTTTTCATTTTTCTGTGTGTCAACTTTATTTACACTTAACCAGTATCATATAGACTGAACAAAATCGCACCTGTCTACCTTTTTATTATAACACCCAAATTATCAAAATAGCCCTAGTGGTTGCAGAGATGCACCCTTTTTAGCTTGGGTATACAATTTTTGAGGAAATGGCCTAAAAATAGGGTGGTTTTTAAAAGGTTTTAATATGCTCATCCCTAATAAGGAGCTCCTTTCTTTAACTCTTCGTTGTCTTCGTCCTCTAGGTGTCTTTCTGGGATGTCCTGGCTAGGTGGCCTGAGGGGGCTCAGCCCTGAAGCGCAGACCAGCACAGACCAGTCCACGGCTGAGAGACCACCCACGCCTCTACAGATGGACACATCCACATGTAGAGACACCTGCCCAGCTGCTTAAGAGACAGAGAGAGAGCTGACCAATCGGCAAACTTCTCCCTCTTCAATCGCCTTATATTTGACATTCCATCCATCAAACAATCATCCATCCTTCCCTCCTTCCGTTCAGCCGTCTCGAGTGTATTATGCGCTGCAGAGCCGGAAGTGGAGAGCAGGTAATGGATGATGCTGGCCATGGTGACCTAGTGTAAATGGCTATTCTTCAGCACAGCTCAGTGCCAGCATCTACTGCTCAATCCTCCTCCTCCTACCCCTCCTCTACCTCTCTGCTCTCCTTCCCTGTTCGGTGCTGCTGCTTGCTGCCCGGTCCCGCCTCCCCCCTCCACCACCATGGTAGGTGCCGGCCTGGGCGTGTGGAAGCTAATGCGAGGTGTCCGCCAGCTGGAGCTCCACCGCCTCATCCTGGCACTTATCATTTTCTGCCTACTGTCCATGGCCTTCCTAGCTTACTATGTCTCCAACAGCCCCAAAATCAAGGAGGCCCCCCCTTTGCCCTTCAGTGACTGCGGCGGCGGAGGGGGGATGTCGCTGGGCGCCAGCACCGGCGCCGCCGGGGGAGGGCCGGGCGTCCAGAGGGCGCCGCTGTTCCTCCCCCAGCGCCCGGGCCGACTACGGCAGGTAAAGGCGGTGGACAATTCCAGGACGGCGCCCGTGGTTCTGGTGTTCGTGGAGAGCATCTACTCCCAGCTGGGCCAGGAGATCGTAGCCATATTGGAGTCCAGCCGCTTCCACTACCGGACAGAGATAGCTCCTGGTAAAGGAGACATGCCCATGCTGACGGAGCATAACCGTGGGCGCTACACACTGATCATCTATGAAAATGTGTTGAAATACGTCAATCTGGATGCATGGAACCGCGACTTGCTGGACAAGTACTGTGCCGAGTACGGAGTAGGCGTCATTGGCTTTTTCAAAGCGAATGAAAACTCTCTCCTCAGTGCACAACTCAAAGGGTTCCCCCTCTTTCTACACTCGCACCTGGGACTCAGGGACTATCGCATCAACCCCAATGCTCCTCTCCTCTACATCACCAAGCCCAACCAGGTGGAGCAGGGCTCTCTACCAGGGGATGACTGGACCATTTTCCAGTCCAACCACTCTACCTATGAACCAGTGCTTCTGGCCAGCACCAAGTCCGCCGATGCCCTAGCGCATTTTGGACCCAGCCCCTTGCGGGCCCTCCACGCCACCGTGGTCCAGGACCTGGGGCTCCACGATGGCATTCAAAGGGTTCTCTTTGGAAACAATCTCAACTACTGGCTTCACAAGCTGGTGTTTGTGGACTCCATTGCCTACCTGACGGGGAAGAGACTGTGCTTGTCCTTGGACCGCCACATCCTGGTGGACGTGGACGATATATTCGTTGGCAAGGAGGGAACCCGTATGAAGGTGTCGGACGTTGAGGTGGGTCACACCAGAGACCACAGATGATCACACATTAGCTTTGCGTAGTGGTTGAATGTGAGATGTTGACACAGATTCATGTAAAGAGGACTTCAGATGGTATGCCAAGGAAGTTTAGTTAAAGGATCAGTTCAGTTTGTTGGACGAGCAATGTATGTTGTTGAGTGACTTGTTTAAAGTATGGATTACTGATGGATTATGGATGGATTACTGAAAGAGCTGTAGTTGATATGTTTATCATAAAAATACATCAAATGATAATGTAGAGAGGAGTTGGTGAAGACCAAACACAAACACTCCATATGAACAGTCTGGAGCTGAGCAACTGTTTGCTAATAAGTTCAACTTAAGATGTGACACCAAGGTCGTGTTGCGGAAAACGGTAGTGGCCAGAATAAATCTGTTATTGTGAGCTTTAAAGGACTATACCTAAGACCTGCTGTCTGCTAACGCCTTCCATCAGAGCCGGTCATTCCCAGAGCATGCAGCCGGATTTGAGCTTTTGTAATATTCTACCCAACAGTTGGGGTCAGGAGAGAGAATGCAGCTTTAACACATGAAGCATAGACTTCTATACAACCAGAGAAGTCGCCTCCTGGTGGTCAGGAGAAAGAATGCAGCTTTAACACATGAAGCATAGACTTCTATACAACCAGAGAAGTCGCCCCCTGGTGGCCAGGAGAGAGAATGCAGCTTTAACACATGAAGCATAGACTTCTATACAACCAGAGGAGTCACCTCCTGGTGGTCAGGAGAGAGAATGCAGGTTGAACACATGAAGCATAGACTTCTATACAACCAGAGGAGTCGCCCCCTGGTGGTCAGTAGAGAGAATGCAGGTTGAACACATGAAGCAAAGACTTCTATACAACCAGAGGAGTCACACAGCTCCTGCAGTATAATCCGAGTGTCTTTTATCCAGTCGAATGCTCACTACTTCACAAACACATGCATCTTCACACAGACACCATAATAATTCAAGGGAACACAGTGTCACTGACTTTGTGGGTGAAGTATTCTTTGAAAATGTCGGCATTACTTTCATGAATTGTCACTCGGAAAGTCGTGAGCACACACGGATTAACTGGGCTTTGTTGTGCAAATCTGGTAAGGTCCTTTTTAAGTACGTGTATGGAGTGAGCGGGGGGGGGGGGAGGGGGGACTTATTTAATTGGCTGTAAACTGTCTGTAATAGTGAGAAGCTAGTCCTATAACAATTCCACTCTTGTAGGCTATTATATTGTTAATTGCTGCACTGAGATCTGAGAAGCTGTCACCCTATGGGCTCTGACGCCCACATTAAAGGCTTCACCAGCACTGAGAGAAACACCCAGTGTAACCAGTCTAAAGCAGCAGCTGAGTTCTAGTAGGGAGGTAGAACGTATGGTTCTTATGTTGGCTGCGAGAACTGTTTTTACAGATCTGGTCCTGTTTGTAAGATTCTTTTCCAACAACCCTGTCGAATGAATAGTGAACTAGGTGTAACGCCCGTTAGCTCATTCAGGAAGTACCAAATGAAATGCTGAGTAAGAGTAAGAGTGAGCTGTGTTTTTCATCCTTTCACAGGCATTGCTCAACACTCAAAGCAAGCTGAGAGCGCTGGTCCCTAATTTCACCTTCAATTTGGGATTTTCCGGAAAGTTCTACCACACAGGTACGGATCACCTGAGGTTCTATCAACGTGTTGTGTTTGAAACGTGATGTCTGGGTCTCTGTCTCTGCATCAGAGGAACGGGGTCCCGGTGGAGGCCATCATCTCGGCTCTCGACACGACAATGTTTGGTGGGAGTTGAACTTAACTCGAACTCTCCAGAGCCAGTGTTTGGTTTGTCCGTTCGGGGCTTCCGTAGCAACATGGAGGCAAACCTGGAGACCAGCTGACCGCATTTCCAGCACGTGGAAAATGAGAGGGAAAAAGTCAAACGTTCTGGAAAATGATTTCAACATTCTCGTATGTTCATTTAGCTGAGCGGGAACGTTCTGTAGCCGCTCGCTCACCGCTGGAAACGATCTCTAGGAAAGAGGGAACCCTGAAAGCCAACTCTGTGAAGAGGACTGGCTCCCTGTGTAGATACAAGCGTCTCGCTCTGCGGGAACAAAAACACAACAACATTCTGAGTTTCAGGTCAATATCCAGTAAAGAAAACATGCGTATTATATTACATTTCTGCCAATATATCCCCCTAAATCCTACACACTGGACCTTTCTAAGGATAAAACCTAAATAGATATGGTTAAAGGACTTCCTTTCCCACACATTCACTGCATGACAGGCTGCATTCAGGGCCTGAAGGGCGTTCAGATTCCTGATACTAGAACTGTAGATATTCTCGGCTCCTGTAGAAATACTCACCACTGCCTCACATTTACTTGCTCTTTCACTCTGAGTGGACTAATTAACAAAAAGTACTATTTCTCAGAGGTCAGTTTTTCGGCCTGTACTGGCTTATCTTTGACGAATAAAGATCTTTACCCAGCGGTGAAAGTACCTGGTCCCACTACTACGCAGTACCAGGAGGAAGAGACAGCAGCTGTCTGCATAAACCACACCGCCCGTCACGATGCCATTTCAACAAGAACGCACATGCGCTGCTGTTGAGTCAACATCCAGTTAGTGACCTCCACCACGCAGGTTATGTGTTCAGCTGGTTAGTGTCTGTACACTTTCATTCACACTGAGGGCACTGATGGGGCATTTGTGCTGCATTCACGGTGCCGTGAGAATAATAGGAACAACTGCAACAAATTCACATTTAAGTCTGAACGAACAACTCAAAACATCTAGCGTCCTGTCGACGCACTAAAATAAAACCCGTCTGTCACGTCCACGTTTCACCTTCACAACTCAACAAAATAACGTCAAAGCACTCAGGAAATGTGAGCGTCCGAGGGGCTCCTGAATGCACCGTCTGTCTCTGAGTGGCCGTATAGTTCTCTAGTAAGTTGTTGCACTCGGTGTTCAGCACAGACCTGCAGGTCTGCAGCTCGTTTCTTCAAAAGCTCCCAAGTAAAAAATAAAAGGTTTATTCCAACGCTGGTCAAACAAGCAAACACAAAGCTGTTAGTTAGGATGTTCTTTATTTAAACATGGTACATACATGATGTCGATGATTTCTAGTTTCTTTCTCCACCAGGCGGACGTTATGACATTTAAATGTACAGTATGTGTTCTGGGATGTGAGGGAGGAGAACATGAGGCATCTGTCTTCATCCTGTAGAGAGAGGAGTCCTTTTATGTAAAGTAACAACACCGACATAGAAAGATGTTTATTGTGGATCAGGCCACATTAGTCCTCCTGTAAAGTGTGTGTGTGTGTGTGTGTGTGTTTGTGTTTTTTTTTTTTTTTTTTTTTAAGGAACTGATGAAGAGGATCGGGGAGACGACATGCTGCTGCATCACCGGATGGACTTCTGGTGGTTCCCTCACATGTGGAGCCACATGCAGCCGCACCTCTTTCACAACGTCAGCGTCTTGGCGGAGCAGATGAGGCTCAACATGGTCTTTGCTCAGGTAGGCGCCCGTGTGGCTGCAGACAGAGGGCCAGTGTGGGGAGTGGAGCGAGCGCGATAACAAGCCTGTGTGGCGCCGTGTTCCTGTGGCCACGCGGCTCCGGGGGGGGGGGGTCGGCTCTAACACGTTAAACTGTAGACCCCATAGGGTCTAGACCTCTTTTCCCCTGTGTTTTGAGGCGTCGTAGGAACCCCAAATTAATTCCAATACTTTATTGTATGTTCAGCAAAGTCTTGGAAGGAAAATCACTTTTTTAAAAGACATTTTGATCATAACTATGAACATCCAGCATGAGTATGAGCAAGATGGATCAACAGGGACTCCTCGAGAGCTCATGTGTCCTTGTTCTGTGCCTCAACAACATCCCACAGACTAATAAAGAGATGTTGACGCACACTCCATTATCTCCTGCCTGTAACTTTCTCTTTTCCTTCTTCTTCGCCCACATCCTGTCCTCTCTCCAGGAGCACGGCATCCCCACAGACATGGGCTATGCCGTGGCCCCGCACCACTCGGGGGTCTACCCCGTCCACAGCCAGCTCTATGAGGCCTGGAAGTCTGTGTGGGGTATCAAGGTGACCAGCACGGAGGAATACCCCCACCTGAGGCCGGCTCGATACCGCCGCGGCTTCACCCACAATGGGATCCAGGTCAGTCTGCTCGCATGCAGGGATGTAGCCAATAGCCACGTGTTAGCCTTTCGCTAAGAAGACAGATGTGGACGGTAGCAGAAAATAGTTTCACCTGAACAACGGCAGCATTATTTATGTATAAATGTACATTGTCGATGCTTTGAGCTGCGGGGTGCAGAGATAAGGGGTGCAGAGGTGTAGAGATACGGGGTGCAGAGATACGGGGTGCAGAGATACGGGGTGCAGAGATAAGGGGTGCAGAAGTATAGAGATACGGGGTGCAGAGATAAGGGGTGCAGAGGTGTAGAGATACGGGGTGCAGAGATAAGGGGTGCAGAAGTATAGAGATACGGGGTGCAGAGATACGGGTTGTAGGGGTGCAGAGATAAGGGGTGTAGAGATGCGGGATGCAGGGATGTAGAGATGCGAGGTGTGCAGAGATAAGGGGTAAGAGTGCAGGGGAGCAGAGATGCGGGTGTAGAGCTGTAGAGATGCGGGGTGTAGAGCTGTAGAGATGCGGGGTGCAGAGTTGACCGTCCTTGAAGCAGAGGGTTTGTTGGACGCCAGCCAGAGGGTCGGACTGTTGCCAAATTTCTCAGTCTTGGAAAACACATGAAAAATGAGAACCAGTGAAATGTCCTCGATAACTTGTGTTGTCTGGAAATGTATTTCCACATTTCCTTTGAGAATGAACTCCTACGCTATCAATCAGAACTCCTCGAAACAGTTGATTTTGCCATCTGACATATCCAAGTTATGTTCAGGATCATATTAACGTACAATTAGTGGTTTATGGGTTCGGGTTTCCCATTATCATTGTGGCGGCCCACCACAGTTTCATAATGAACAGAACATGTTACGCTGGCTCTCCAGCAGTTGGTGTTGGCTCCCAGTTCCTTAGGTGACCTTCAGTAAAAGTACAAAAGTATATGAAAATATACTTCAAGTACCAAAAGTAAAGGTATACTCATTATGCAGAATTATTACAGCATTACAGAATTATATATTTTATTGATGCATTACACAGCTGGTAAAGGTGGCTGATTTTAAATACTTGGTCTATAAACTACTTAATAATGTCATTGTTTATTCGTTGATTCATATTTTGCATCAAGAATCTGAATCTGTAAAGTAGCTAGAAACTATTATCAAATAAATGTAGTGAAGTTAAAAGTACAACGTTTCCTTCTGAGATCTAGTGGAGTAGAAGTATAATGATGCAGATCCAAGTGAAATACTTGAGTACAGTAGTAAATGTATTTGTTCCATTCCTCCAGAGCGACAACAAGAGTACAAAGGTGTGCAGAGATCAGCGTCTTGATGCTGCTCTCAAAGTGAAACCACGTCACTTTCCAAGCTGTACCGCCTGATCCTGAAATTTCACCCTGAAGAACACAAATAGAATACACCATCAACTGATGGCCTTGTGTGTTGCAGGTGTTGCCCCGGCAGACCTGTGGTCTGTTCACACACACCATCTTCTACAACGAATACCCAGGAGGCTCCAAGGAGCTGGACAAGAGCATCCGAGGAGGAGAGCTCTTCCTCACGGTCCTCCTGAACCCGGTGAGTCTGAACTGGTCTGCTGGGAGACCCACTGGCTGGACTGGGAGGCAACAGGAGCTCTGACTTTGACCCGTAGATATGCCGCGATCAGTATTTCTGTTATTATCCTACACTGAAATTCAAATGAGGCCGGATGAATATTATCGTAAACTGAAACTAAATAAAACAATATCCAAAAAAAACCTAATAAAATGAGGATACGGAGTGGTTCCCTTCTCCTCCCTCCTGCCCTGGACGCCATTCGTGTATTCATATGCCACTTCCTGCGTTCAGTTATCAGTGAGCTCAGTTTTCATCTGGCAAACACTTGATATTGTTATTCATAATAAAACTTGTCCATGAGGCCAATAAGCCTCATGTTACTTGTTGGATATCTGGTTGGAACAGGAAAAGAGGGACAGCAAGAATATGGAATAGTTTGTTAATATATGCATTAGTTATAATATTAAACACGGAGAGTAAACTGAAGGACAAGGAACATAAATGTAAAATGACGGACAAGAGATGCTGACGCGGCGTAACTTCCCGCTCCGCCCTCCTGTATGAGCCTTTAGTTCTTCTTCTTGTTTTTCATTGTAATGCGATGCCACTTAGTTGTAATGTTCCGCCTGTTTCGATGCGTCTCTATATACGTGTGAGCTTTACATACCGTGAAAGCCGGGTTACAAGCCGCTACTACGTTCTGTGGTTGTCCCCGCTGTAGCAAGCTAGCGCTCCTGCTAGCTCCCCGCTGTAGCAAGCTAGCGCTCCTGCTAGCTCCCCGCTGTAGCAAGCTAGCACTCCTGCTAGCTCCCCGCTGTAAGCAAGCTAGCGCTCCTGCTAGCTCCCCGCTGTAGCAAGCTAGCGCTCCTGCTAGCTCCCCGCTGTAGCAAGCTAGCACTCCTGCTAGCTCCCCGCTGTAAGCAAGCTAGCGCTGCTGCTAGCTCCCCGCTGCTGCTGCTACTGCCCGCGTCCCCTCTGCCCGAGTCGGGTGTCGAGCCGGGGAATGTCCTGCTACCTTTCGGTGGTTGTTGGAGAGCTAGCGGGGGAACTAGCGAGAGCTAGCGGCGAGCTAGCGGGGACACCCACCGAAAGTAGAAGCGGCTTGTAACCCAACTTTTACGGTATGTAGCATCAGATGGCTCATTATTCTGCTGACAGTCCTCACCTGTCCACCATGTTTGTCTTCTAATATTGTCTGGATCTAAATACATTTTGTATTTGAGGCTTTCAAGGGGTCTGAAGTGTCAATCAAGGGGGTCTTTGACCCCCTTGATTGACACTTCAGACCCCTTGAAAGCCTCAAATACAATGAGGTCTAGGACCCTCCTGTATTTGGTGCACTGGTCTACTCGTGCTGGTTTGAGCTGGACTAACTGGTCTCCTCTCCATCCAGATCAGCATCTTCATGACTCACCTGTCGAACTACGGCAACGACCGCCTGGGTCTGTACACCTTCGAGTCTCTGGTGAAGTTCGTCCAGTGCTGGACTAACCTCAGGCTGCAGACGCTGCCGCCCGTCCGACTCGCAGAGAAGTACTTCCAGATCTTCCCCGAGGAGAGGGACCCCCTCTGGCAGGTCAGGACTTCCGTCTCACGCCTTTTGCAGATGAACCCCTGTTGTTTGGAGAGAAAGGCGTGTTAACAAAAGGCGTGTTCTTGACGTGATCGTGTTGCAGAACCCTTGTCATGACAAGAGACACAAAGACATCTGGTCCAAAGAAAAGACCTGCGACCGCCTCCCCAAGTTCCTCGTCATTGGACCCCAGAAAACAGGTTATCTCTCTCTCTCTGTCCATTCTCTCTCTCTCCCTGTCCCTCTCCCCTGCTCTCTAAACGTCTCTTCTCTTCTTCAGGCACGACAGCGCTTCATTCCTTCCTGAGTCTCCACCCGGCCGTCACCAGCTCCTTCCCCTCCGCCGCCACCTTTGAGGAGATCCAGTTCTTCAGCGGAGTGAACTACGACCACGGGATCGACTGGTAAAGATGATGAGAGGATGAATCCATGTAATATGAGGCTTAGATATGAGAGGATGAAGTCCATGTAATATGAGCATGAGGCTTCGATATGAGAGGATGAAGTCCATGAGCATGAGGCTTAGATATGAGAGGATGAAGTCCATATAATAATACGAGCATGAGGCTTAGATATGAGAGGATGAAGTACATGTAATAATATGAGCATGAGGCTTAAATATGAGAGGATGAAGTCCATGTATTACGAGCATGAGGCTTAGATATGAGAGGATGAAGTCCATGTAATACGAGCATGAGGCTTAGATATGAGAGGATGAAGTCCATGTAATATGAGCATGAGGCTTAGATATGAGAGGATGAAGTACATGTAATAATACGAGCATGAGGCTTAGATATGAGAGGATGAAGTCCATGTAATACGAGCATGAGGCTTAGATATGAGAGGATGAAGTCCATGTAATACGAGCATGAGGCTTAGATATGAGAGGATGAAGTCCATGTAATACGAGCATGAGGCTTAGATATGAGAGGATGAAGTCCATGTAATACGAGCATGAGGCTTAGATATGAGAGGATGAAGTCCATGTATTACGAGCATGAGGCTTAGATATGAGAGGATGAAGTCCATGTAATACGAGCATGAGGCTTAGATATGAGAGGATGAAGTCCATGTAATATGAGCATGAGGCTTAGATATGAGAGGATGAAGTCCATGTAATATGAGCATGAGGCTTAGATATGAGAGGATGAAGTCCATATAATAATACGAGCATGAGGCTGAAATATGAGAGGATGAAGTCCATATAATAATACAAGCATGAGGCTTAGATATGAGAGGATGAAGTCCATGTAATACGAGCATGAGGCTTAGATATGAGAGGATGAAGTCCATGTAATACGAGCATGAGGCTTAGATATGAGAGGATGAAGTCCATGTAATATGAGCATGAGGCTTAGATATGAGAGGATGAAGTCCATGTAGTACGAGCATGAGGCTTAGATATGAGAGGATGAAGTCCATGTAATACGAGCATGAAGCTTAAATATGAGAGGATGAAGTCCATGTAATAATACGAGCATGAGGCTTAGATATGAGAGGATGAAGTCCATATAATAATATGAGCATGAGGCTTAAATATGAGAGGATGAAGTCCATGTAATACGAGCATGAGGCTTAGATATGAGAGGATGAAGTCCATGTAATACGAGCATGAGGCTTAGATATGAGAGGATGAAGTCCATGTAGTACGAGCATGAGGCTTAGATATGAGAGGATGAAGTCCATGTAATATGAGCATGAGGCTTAGATACGAGAGGATGAAGTCCATGTAATACGAGCATGAGGCTTAGATATGAGAGGATGAAGTCCATGTAATATGAGCATGAGGCTTAAATATGAGAGGATGAAGTCCATGTAATATGAGCATGAGGCTTAGATATGAGAGGATGAAGTCCATGTAATATGAGCATGAGGCTTAGATATGAGAGGATGAAGTCCATATAGTACAAGCATGAGGCTTAGATATGAGAGGATGAAGTCCATATAATAATACGAGCATGAGGCTGAAATATGAGAGGATGAAGTCCATGTAATAATATGAGCATGAGGCTTCGATATGAGAGGATGAAGTCCATGTAATACGAGCATGAGGCTTAGATATGAGAGGATGAAGTCCATATAATAATACAAGCATGAGGCTTAGATATGAGAGGATGAAGTCCATGTAATAATACAAGCATGAGGCTTAGATATGAGAGGATGAAGTCCATGTAATAATACAAGCATGAGGCTTAGATATGAGAGGATGAAGTCCATATAATAATACAAGCATGAGGCTTAGATATGAGAGGATGAAGTCCATGTAATATGAGCATGAGGCTTAGATATGAGAGGATGAAGTCCATATAGTACAAGCATGATGCTTAGATATGAGAGGATGAAGTCCATGTAATAATATGAGCATGAGGCTTCGATATGAGAGGATGAAGTCCATGTAATACGAGCATGAGGCTTAGATATGAGAGGATGAAGTCCATATAATAATACAAGCATGAGGCTTAGATATGAGAGGATGAAGTCCATATAATAATACGAGCATGAGGCTTAGATATGAGAGGATGAAGTCCATGTAATACGAGCATGAGGCTTAGATATGAGAGGATGAAGTCCATGTAATATGAGCATGAGGCTTAGATATGAGAGGATGAAGTCCATGTAATAATATGAGCATGAGGATTAGATATGAGAGGATGAAGTCCATGTAATAATATGAGCATGAGGCTTAAATATGAGAAGATGAAGTCCATGTAATACGAGCATGAGGCTTAGATATGAGAGGATGAAGTCCATGTAATACGAGCATGAGGCTTAGATATGAGAGGATGAAGTCCATGTAGTACAAGCATGAGGCTTAGATATGAGAGGATGAAGTCCATGTAATAATACGAGCATGAGGCTTAGATATGAGAGGATGAAGTCCATATAATAATACGAGCATGAGGCTTAAATATGAGAGGATGAAGTCCATATAATAATACGAGCATGAGGCTTAAATATGAGAGGATGAAGTCCATGTAGTACAAGCATGCGGCTTAGATATGAGAGGATGAAGTCCATGTAATATGAGCATGAGGCTTAAATATGAGAGGATGAAGTCCATGTAATATGAGCATGGTAATCCCTCCTCCTCCCCCTGGTGGCGGTGAAGTGATCTACATGCTTGGGGCTCCTGGCTCAGCCTGAAGTTCTAACTCGTCCTTGTCGTCTCTGTCTCTCCTCAGGTACATGGACTTCTTTCCATTCCCTTCCAATGTCAGCACAGATTTCATGTTTGAAAAGAGTGCCAACTACTTTGACACGGAGGCGGCGCCTAAGAGAGCGGCGGCGCTGCTCCCCAGAGCCAAAGTCCTGGCCGTGCTCATCAACCCGTCGGACCGGGCCTACTCCTGGTACCAGGTGGGACTCATCTCCACATGAAATAACATCAACTGTTGGATTTAACCCGCTGATGCGTTCCATCTCAACTGAATTTGGAGAGAACACAGCTCGTATAGGACGTTTTAGAGGGCTTTTATTTTGAAATTCCACATGAATCATGTACCATCATTTTAAAGTCAGGTTGGTCTTTGGAAATGTGTTCTTTTGTTGTGTGTGTGTGTGTGTGTGTGTGTGTGTGTGTGTGCGTGCATGTGTTAATAACTGTGCATGTGTTAATAACTGTGTGTGCGTGTGTTAATAACTGTGTGTGCGTGTGTTAATAACTGTGTGTGTCCCCGTGTGTGTTAATAACTGTGTGTGTCTGCAGCACCAGCGGGCCCACCAGGACCCCGCGGCCCTCAACAGCTCGTTCCATGCCGTGGTGACTGCGGGCCCCTCTGGCCCCCGGGACCTGCTGGCCCTGCAGAGACGCTGCCTTCACCCCGGGGCGTACGCGCCCCACCTGGAGCGCTGGCTGCAGCACTACCAGCCCAGCCAGGTAATACCAATAACGCTTCAGAGAGCATGGTTATGTCATTTTAAGTCATGTGTCCTGATGGAGCTTCTCTGTGCTGTAGCTGCACATCGTGGACGGGGCTCTGCTGCGCTCCAACCCGGCGCTGGTGATGGAGGGAATCCAGAGGTTCCTCGGCGTCACTCCCATCTTCAACTACACCCAGGCTCTAATGTTTGTAACACACGCACACGCACGTAGGCACATGTATGTGAACGTGAACATGCGCGTGACCATTCGTGTGAACATACATGTGTCTGCAGGTACGATGACGCTAAAGGTTTCTGGTGCCAGCGGGTGGACGGAAGTCGAGCAAAATGTCTGGGGAAGAGTAAAGGCAGGAAGTACCCGGACATGAGCCCTGAGGTACGTCACACGCCTCACCTTTCACCTGCTTCACTCACCAGAGACACCTGCACAGATGATAGTGCGTCACCTTTTAGAGATGAGAACCAACAGCCTGCTGCAGCAGTTTGAGTAACGTTCCTTTAAAAACTACAGTGAGCCTCTTTAGCGTGAAACCTGAGCTGCTCCTAAAGGTTTCATCTTCAGGAGGAACCGGTGGGCGTGTTGCCGAGAAACCATGAGAATAAAATGATAACGGAATAAACACTGACTGATGCAACGAGGCAGCAGAATATCAAGTATTATACATATTATTATTCTGTATTCTGAGCCCTGACCTCTCTCTCTCTCTCTCTGTGTGTGTGTGTGTGTGTGTGTGTGTGTGTGTGTGTGTGTGTGTGTGTGTGTGTGTGTGTGCAGTCCCGGGCCTTCCTGGTGGAGCACTACCGTGAGCACAACATGGAGCTGCTGCGGCTGCTGAACCGGCTCGGCCACGCTCTGCCGTCGTGGCTCCGCCAAGAGCTCCAGAGCACGAGCTGAGGCCACGCCCCCTCACCCACACAGACGGACAAACACCACAGAAGAAGAAGCCGGGACCGGAGTCCGCACTCGGCTACTGGATTAAACTGGACTAGCTGATCTGGAATCCGCAGCAGAGCGGATGTTACCGGGGCTCCTGTTCAACATGAGACCTTCCTCACCGCGGCGGTCACCGGTTGAAAAGGATCGCGGACGACTCCCTGAACCCTGATCCTGGATCTGTGCCGCCCTCCTACCAGCTTTAGCCTCAGTGTGAGGATGAACACTGAACTGATCCAGAGCCAGAGGACTGGGGGTCCAGCAGGTTTGGGGCATGAAGAACAGATCAGTCGGCCTCAATGTGAGGAGAGAGAGCCTGCCGATGTGGACACAGGAAACACACACACTCACACACACTCACACACTCGTCTCCTCTCCACAAGAATGATTATTTAGCATTTTCAAAAGCAGCTGTTGGGTTTGAGGGGCAGGTGAGTAACAAGATGTCCTTCAGCCTGAAGACGGTTCAGAGAGACGGTGCACATTCTGGTCCACACACACACACACACACACACACACACACCTGCAGTCGTCTCCTCCTCAGCCCACTGCGGTGACGGATGCTTTAAAGAGGGTTAGATGACAGGTCGTGTAAATATCATGTGTTTCTGTACGTGACTGGAGGCCAGGTGTGGTCCAGGTGTGCTCCAGGCTCCGCCCCTCCCCGGCATCCTGTCAGTGAGCAGCAGGTAAACTGTTCCCACGTTGGCTCAGATCAGTGTTTTTTAATCCACCACCATGTTGGAACCTGCTGGCGGTCTCACTGGGTCTAGTCTTCATACTTGTGGAGCAGAACTTTACGGTTTGGCTTCACGGGGTCCAGGGCCCTTCCACCAGCTGCTGAGGCTCATGGGTACTGTAGTCTGAGAGCGGTTCTACGCACCGAGCTGACGGACAACGCGGTTTCCAGGAGACTTGAGGGCCGTTATTATCACAGAAAACCTCCAACCATTTGTCATGGAGACAAAGGTTCCTAGCTTCTTTACAGGATGCACTTCTATAACGTTACGAGACAGATTTATTTTATTTTTTTAAAGGCCTGCTGAGATGTTCTCATAGTTTTCCTGTCTGGTAAATGACTCCCGTCTGTTCAGAGTCTCCCGGCTGAGAAAACACTGACGAAGCTCCTCAGAACCACACAGACCTCATTCCACTGACCCACTAGCACCTGGACCTGCCCACCCTGGACTATGGGAGCAGTGTGACTGGGTGTTGTTGTTGTCATCACTCAGAACCTGTTTTCACCAGTTTAACAGTGACGACTAGCTGGCAGCGGCACAGTCCTGGACCAGAGCTGTTCAGACCCACCGAGGCAGAAAGCCTGTCAGATATCTGCTGTGAAAGCAACACAGAATGCTACACACACACACACACACACACACACACACACACACACACACACACACACACACTCACACTCTCTTGTCTCCATCAGAGGACAAGAGGTCGGAGACGAATCAGAAGCTGCTGTCTTGTTGTTTGTTTTGTATAAATGTCAAAAAGGCCAACACTGTATCATCTCTAATAAACAGAGAGGTTGGAAACCATGGCGACGCGTCTTTCTTTCCCTCTTTATTTTTTTCCTGTGTTTCTGCAGGTTGTCTTTCATACATACACGATTACATTATATTGTATTCGTATCGGCCAAAATCACTGAGGACCTGCAGAGCACTGACAGACAGCGCACACACACACACACACACACACACACACACACAGCAGTGAGCACAGCACAGATCGGGCAGCAATAATCCAGAGTAACTACACACCGCAAACAGAGATATACTGTGGATTACAAGCATGACATTTTACTGAAGAACACACAGTTCACACACAATCTCAGTCTTAATCTGTGCACAGCTGTTACACACACACACACACACACACACACACACACACACACACACACACACAGGCCTCCTCTCCACTGGGTTCAGGCGACAGGTGTTCTAACTTTAAAGGTTATTGCTAACTGCTTTCATCACAACTGAAGTCAGTGAGACAGAAGTCTACGGACCAAACTTTGAATTGTTTTGTTTTTATTTTGTTACTTTCATACAAAACACATTCAATGACCACATGAAGTCTTTTCTCGTGAACCAGCTGAAAACACTTTGTCTGCAGCACATTATTCAAACACTGACGCTCAACAGTATAAACGTCTGTTTTTATTCTCATACCAAACAGACAAGAGAGAGATGGCTTCACCATGATTTAGTTTGAGAGGGAGGAGGAGGAGGAGGAGGGAGGAGGAGGAAGAGGCTCTGAGAGATCATTTAGTTTGGAGAACACAATAAAGGATGTTGTTACAAAGGGCTGCATTTCTGATTCCGTCTGGTTTTACGTCAGTCAATAGAGTGAAAAGGTGTTATTTCTCTTCTATAATGAAAGTCATTAAATGTTCATTATTATGGGATGCTCCCTGTTATGAGTGACTGTTTACTTTCTGAGGAGAATTGTTGCAGATGTAATATAATATAAGCAGGCAGACAAGTCAACTCTTTAAAGCTTATTCATCTCAAACAGAAGAGCCGCTGGCTTCAGATCTCATTTCACCTCTTTTATCTCCACATGTTCACCTCCTCACCACCAAAGCGCTCCAACGGGATCGGTCCGTTCTTCTCGGCCTCAAACTTAAGATGTGTGCTGCTGCTGCCGACAGATTCTGAATATAAATGAATCTGTTCATAGAGGTTATGGCACTATGTACATTTCAAAGTTAGCACCTTTAATTGAAACCAACCTATTTTTAGGCCCTTTCCTCTAAAATGTCATCCCCAAACTAAAAAGGGTGCATCTCTGCAACCACTAGGGCTGTTTGAATAATGTTGGTGTTATAATAAAAGGTACACATGAGAGATTTTGTTCAGATGTGTAAATATAAGTCTATATGTTACTGGTTAAGAGTAAATGAAGATGACACACAGCAGAAATGAAAAGGTTTCAGGTCCACCTAGAAAAAAATCACTTTCAGAATGATTATTTCTTTGAAATGATGCAGCTGTAAGGTCCAACTCTAACCCAAATCATAGCTCAATATGTGAACATTCTCTAACCCAAATCATAGCTCAATATGTGAACATTCTCTAACCCAAATCATAGCACAATGTGAACATTCTCTAACCCAAATCATAGCACAATGTGAACATTCTCTAACCCAAATCATAGCACAATGTGAACATTCCCTAACCCAAATCATAGCACAATGTGAACATTCCCTAACCCAAATTATAGCACAATGTGAACATTCTCTATCATCCCAAATCATAGCACAAAATGTGAACATTATCTCTGCAAAGGTTGACTTTGATAAAGTGAAGCAGAACAAAGTTAGAGAGGGTTTAGAACAGAGAGGACTCCATCAAT
>NC_136602.1:23274940-23314940 GCF_910589615.1 Taurulus bubalis
TCAGGTGATTTTCACCCAACGTTAGTGATAGAGGGTGAAAACATTTCGTATGTGTTTTAACATTGAAGGGAGACTTTTCCTTCACAGAACAAGACTCACATGTCCTGGGAACGACCTGACCAAAGAACAAGTTCATAGCTCCATTATTTATATTTTTTATCATATTTTATTGACGATTCCCAAATTGTTCACCCAATTTTCAGTCTTTTTTTTAATGTCTCCCCATGATACCTGTATTTAGTTTTATGAGAAGTTCTATACGATAAAATAAAAGAAGAGTATATTTTATCAGGTACATTATATCGGGTGAAATATACCCGACGTTAGCGATAGTGTCACTATTTTTAATGTTAGTGTTCTAGGGTTAAATGAGTATTTTTAGTTGGTAATTTCATAATTTGAGTGTCACAATAATCAACTATACATAAAATAACATGTATTATAGTCATATTACAAAAAAGTAGTCCATGATGTTTTATTTATTATCCTTAAAGGCAATCCAGTGAGCAATAGCTAGACTTACACTCTTGATGCAACATTGTCATTAAACATGTGTGTTAAATGTTTTATTTCTTCTTCCAGGTTCCCCATGGCGGAGGCCAGGTGTCCGGGGCCAGAGCAGCTCCCACTTGGAGGAGCTGGCTCCCTGGACTCATCCCTCTCGGATCAGTCTCTCTTTGACTCCTCCAAGAGCTCCACACACACCATCACACCCTCCAGACCGGCAGGAGGACCGGGCAACACCTCCCAGGGGGAACCGAACAAAGACATCTGTGAAGATCCTTCAGTTCTTTCCCCAACCAGAGAAACCAACTGCAGCAGTCTGAGGGTTTCTGGGGGGCCCGGGGACCAAGAACAAAGCCCATCTGAACGCCTCGGGCCGCCAGAAGCCTCAGGCCACCTCCACGGTCTGGCTGAGCCGCACACGCCCTCACAGCACCACCAGACAGTCGTGAATGCAATCAATAACAACCCTCGTGCTGCTCAGGCAGCGCAGAGCGTGCAGCCGGCCTCCCTCCCCGTTCACAGGAGCCACTCAGACCATTCACCTCTGGCTCAACAGGGAGTGGCCCCCCAGGCTCCAGTCGGTGGGACTCGTGGCTCTGCTTACCACGGCGGAGATAAACGTGTCCAAGAGATGTTAGCCTGCAAGCAGCCCATGCCGCTGCAGCAGTGCAACATCATCACCACCGTCTGCAGAGCGGCCATCGGCGCAGAAGGAGGAGCCCGGCCTCCTCAGGGCCGCTGTGTCTGTGTCTCGTCCCCCAAGGCAGCCGCCAAAGGGCCTCTACCCCCTAAATGTGACATGGCACTCTGCTACGGCTCTTACAACAATCTTGTCCATTTTGAGGACACATTTGCTGCCTACTGCCACCCCCAGCCCATCCCGGCCCCGTCCATGCTGCTGCCCCACCCGGCCGGCGGAGAGCCCGACTGTGGCGTCCAGTGTGCGGCGGCCCCTCCCTCAGCGACCAACCACCTCACCCTACCTCGCCTCATGTCCTCCGTCAGCGAGACGGGCCTGGACAACAAGCACCTGCTGCGCTGCTGCAACCTCAACTGCTCCTGGGTCAGCTTGCTGCCTCCTGGTGCCGGGCCCCAGTCCCAAAAGCCCTTTAGTGGTGAAGAGGGCTGCATCAGAACCATAACCCGGGACACGGGGACCATGACGGCCCACAAACAGCTCAGGGATGTCGGCGTGCAGACGGGGCCGATGGCCACGCCCCATGTTTTCCCCCAGATCTGCCTGGCAGAGGAGAGCAGGAGGGAGGCGTCTTGCAGCAAGACCCCCAAGAAGCCCGGCGGCGCTCCCAAGTCCCCGGTGAAGGAGGTGAAGTGGGATGCAGAAGGCATGACGTGGGAGGTCTACGGGGCCTCTGTGGACCCGGAGGAGCTGGGCCTGGCCATCCAGAAGCACCTGGAGCTGCAAATCAAGGAGACGGCGAGCCACGCCGCCAAGCTGCTGCGTCAGGACGCCAACAATTCCCAGCAGGTCGGGAACGCCGGCGGCCAGAGGAAGAGGAGCAGGATGATGGCCGCCATCCCAACCCCGGCCTGCTGCGCCCGCAGCACCACAGCAGTGGACTAACGGGACAGAACCTGAACAGAGCTCAGTCCCGGTGAGGCCCATGAAGGCCCATCTAAGGTAGAATAGTACCAGACAGGACCAATGGAAACGCTTGATATGACATGAGGATTATAGATGTGTGCTGTGAAAAAGCGCTGAGAAGTAAAGTAACTAGCTAACAGCAGCGTTATAATTCATAATCCTTTGTGGAAAGGTTCACCGTTTCCACTGTTGGAATCATGAGTCCTGCAGCTGTGCACTGCCAGTGTCTCCAGAGCGCTTCAGGTGTGTCTTCATGATGAACTCTGAAAGGACATGTGCTGCGTCCAGCAGTCCGATACAACAGCCCTGCAGTAAGGGCTCCTCTTGTAAAGCTGAATGAACCTGTGAGTGGGGAATGTTCTCTATTTCAAACACTGGTTCGTGACCCTCAGGTGAGTCGCAGGAGCTTTTATTTGGGTCGCCAAATAAATGAGCAGAATTTCATCCATAGTCTTTTATTTTCACATTTCTATCTACAGTACGCCTTTGAGCTTCATGGGGAGTGTTTCATTATTCTGATAATCAGCCTACTTATAACATTGGATCTAATATGGAAGGCTAGCAAACATTCAGTTTTAGGAAAAAAGTGGAGAAGTGGATCCCCAGAAACCCGATTTGGGAAGCACAGATCTACAATGTGACTTTAGTACTCACTGTGGGGTGAAATGAAGACTTTAATCATGTTTATATGATCCAGACATGATGCATGAAGCCACTCCACTCCCTTGTGTAATACAGCCAGCATCAGCTGATGAATCGCCCAGTCAAGTATCAGACACACTGGTAATGGAAAAGACATCATTAAAGTGATATGAAATAAGTAAATCAAACCTTTTCACGTCATAGACAGACAAAGAGCCGAGCAGTAAACCAGTGTGTGATTGTGCATTCATGTCTCACACACTGGGAAACACACATTTGGTCCAGTTTTCCTTCTACTGGTGAAAAATCATATTTTAGAGACTTTTCTGTTCATGATTCTTTTATTAGAAGAAAACCCTTGAATTAATTAAACATGTGAAGGATGTGATGAACAAGTCATCAGGTTTTATTTAGTGTAGAACGTAAAGGTTTTAGTTTACTATATATTACTGTTTCCTGTATAGCAGTGACTTACAGATATAAACTGAATGTACTCTGCTTCCTTCAGTGACCTCAGCTCCATTATTCATATCTCCTTTCTGTTTGTTTCCACGTGTGTGTGGAGTTCAATTCTTTGCCGGAGAAAATGTGAAGTCATCAACTCACTCTTCACGTCTAGTAGAGATAGATTGTGGAGGAGGGGTTAGCCTAGCTTAGCATCAAGACCGCAGGCCTGTCACCGAGTGTCCGTCAGTTGAAAGTCTTGTTGTCTAAATGGAGTGGAGCCAATTGTCCAAACCTTGATGCCAGCAATAAATGACTGAAACTCTGAGGTGACTTTGTCTTGGTGGATGAGTGTAAAGGTCAAATATTCCCCAAAAAACAAACAAAATATCTTTATTTTAAACCATATGTGTGCTTAAAATGCATAAAAAACATTGTCTGCACATATACAGTTAAACTGTTCATCTTGATCATAAAAACTATTCACTCATAGGATGAAGGATCAGACTTCTCAACCCTGAATAACCATCATTTAAATACAGACATGTAGACGAATAATAAACATCTAGAAAACTAATTCAGACAATAGCTGTGTGGGGTTTGGATCTACAGCAAAAAGTTGCAGCGTTTGAATAAAAAGTATATGAATTTGCAACACCCACATTAGTGTAGTTCACTTTAGTGAGCGGACATGAAGAATGAGCGGAGCAGAGTGGGAGAGAGAACCGAGAGAACCGAGAGATGTTTTTATAGAACTCCTCTGACTCAGAAGCTGCAGCCTTCAGTCACGCAGATGAATTATTAACATCATCCCTCCAAACAATGATTTTGGTGAAAGTGCTTGTGTGAGCTATAGAGAGTTTTAAACTACTTTATTATTTCATAAGCATAGATTTGGCCATCAGTGTCTGAAGTAATTTACTGTTTGTTTCTCTGTTGTCATGTGAAACTCTATTTAAATCTCAATGGGACACAATCCTGGTCAAATAAAGGCTTAAAAAAGAAGAAACATTTCAAAGAAAGTCGGAGAACTGAGAACTATGAAAAATGAGATGAGAGAGAGAGAGAACAACACACACACACACACGCACACATGCACACACACACACACACACACACACACACACACACACACACACACACACACACACATGCACATGCACATATGCACACACACAATCATTAATTATTTTATTGTATCCAGAAACTTTTAACTTCTCTTTTCTTTTCACTAATCGACTGAAATGTTATTATTTTAGTGCTTTGGCAATATTGTCTTTTTTGAGAGAGAGAGAGAGAAAGAGAGAGAGAGAGAGAGAGAGAGAGAGAGAGAGAGAGAGAGAGAGAGAGCAGGCTATAATATATAATATAATATACACTAAAGAGCACATTATTTAAAGCATGCAAACACAACAAGCGTTTATGGACTGTTACACTCCATACCGCTAGGTGGCGGTAATGCACCATGTGACCACATGTGACCCAATCAAATGTGGAGCGGAAATGTGGGCGGAGCTAAACGAAGTATTATGAAAATGGCGGCGACCATGAGCAACGTGGAAGAGATTCGGAGTCGAGTAATACTGGGGGAATATAGCGTGAAGAATGTAAGTCCGTTTTATTAAAAGCTTTATGACAACATCATGCGCTATGCTGCGTTCAGGGTCCTCTCGACTGCTCAATGTCCGCTCACGAGACCGGACCCTGAACGTTACTGCCGCGCGCGCTGTGTTTGAGGCAGACGTCAAGCTCCACCAGTAAAGCTCCAACTGACCATGAACGCATCTTAATGTCACTATTTCACCAGTAAACACTGACCATGAACGCATCTTAATGTCACTATTTCACCAGTAAACACTGACCATGAACGCATCTTAATGTCTCTATTTCACCAGTAAACACTGACCATGAACACATCTTAATGTCTATTTCACCAGTAAACACTGTGACCTTGAACGCCTCTTAATGTCTATTTCACCAGTAAACACTGTGACATAAACGCATCTTAATGTCTCTATTTCACCAGTAAACACTGACCATGAACGCATCTTAATGTCTATTTCACCAGTAAACACTGTGACATAAACACATCTTAATGTCTCTATTTCACTAGTAAACACTGTGACCATGAACGCATGTTAATGTCTATTTCACTAGTAAACACTGTGACCATGAACGCATCTTAATGTCTCTATTTCACTAGTAAACACTGTGACCATGAACGCATCTTAATGTCTATTTCACCAGTAAACACTGTGACATAAACACATCTTAATGTCTCTATTTCACTAGTAAACACTGTGACCATGAACGCATGTTAATGTCTATTTCACTAGTAAACACTGTGACCATGAACGCATCTTAATGTCTCTATTTCACCAGTAAACACTGACCATGCACGCATCTTAATGTCTCTATTTCACCAGTAAACACTGACCATGAACGCATCTTAATGTCTCTATTTCACCAGTAAATACTGACCATGAACGCATCGTAATGTCTATTTCATCAGTAAACACTGACATGAACGCATCGTAATGTCTCTATTTCATCAGTAAACACTGACATGAACGCATCTTAATGTCTCTATTTCACCAGTAAACACTGACCATGAACGCATCTTAACCTGCATTATATTCAGTTATATTTTAATATATTTTGAAGCATCACCTGAATTCTTTCGAAGTTTTTCATAAATAAAGACTATTCCATCGTACATTTGGTGCATAAGAACATCAGCAGAATGCAGGAAAGAAGTGTTTGACACTCAAAAGTATCTCAGTATGACTTAATCTGTCCTCATAAAACCTACCATTGACTCTAGGAGTTATGACGATGCATAAAAGCAATGCACAGTTCACTTTGAGATTGGAACGTTCAGGTGTAAGTCACTTCTTCTGCTTATTGATTGGATGATTATTTGTTGCTTTTAGGTCAACACATCCAATTATCCTGGCAACTACCCCGGCTATGATGACACCTGGGATATGCGCAAATTTCAAAAGGTACATTTTTGTTATTTTTGACCCGAGGCTGTCTGCTGGTGGTCGGTAAAGCGTGTCGGGTCTGTAAAGGAATGAAACGTCCTATTTCCTTCTCGGCATTTTGCGGAATCAAAGCCTAATAGTTCGGCTCCTGTCTTCATCAACGGCCGACACGAGACACGGCTTAGAAAGCACTTTATATCCATTTTACAGGGACGTTTTACAGACGTTCTCTCCGTTTGCAGAACTTCAGAGTGGACGTGGTGCATCTGGATGAGAGCACGATGGAGTTCGACATGGTGGGGATAGACGCAGCCATCGCCAACGCCTTCAGGAGGATCTTACTCGCTGAGGTAGGACACAACACGTCTCTTCAGGTCTATTGGCACTCGTTTCTAGTCCGAATGTGCAGAGATTGCACATTTTGGAAGGAGTCTTGGACGTTTTCATTAATGCAAGTTGCATAATTCCTGGTTGTAGGTGCCGACCATGGCCATCGAGAAGGTGTTCATCTATAACAACACGTCCATCGTGCAGGATGAAGTGCTGGCCCAAAGATTAGGCCTGGTCCCCATCAAGGCTGACCCCCGTCTGTTTGAGTACAGGAGCCCAGGTAGGACACCAGGTGGCACCGGTTCTCGGTACCCAACCCTAGTTGTAATACAATCCTAAAGATACTCTCCATGGAGAGGGAGGGGGAGCTGGTTGCAATCTGCAACTCACCACTAGAGGCGACTAAACCTCACACACTGTTCCTTTTAAGATTAACAACCCGGCGACAAAATACAGTCTGACTCCAGAATATGTGGCGAATTGTTTATGTGGGACACCACGTCACTAATTCATAGTATTCATCACATCATTACAGATGTATGGCAAACAGTTGGAATTAAACGGTCCATAGACCATATACAGAGATGCGTATTGAATGGTCTTGAGGTGGAAGTTACTCTCCCGGGTTATGCTTTCTTTATTCCAGGTGAAGAGTCTTCAGAGGAGAATTGTTCAGAAATCGACACAATTCAACTGCAGCTGAAGATTAAATGCAGCAGGAACCCCAGAGCCAGCAAAGACTCCGCTGACCCTCGAGAGCTGTACCTGAACCACATGGGTAGGTTTCAGGTGACACCGAATGAACTGCTAAGACCAGACTGCTGAAGCTGCTCTGACGGGTAGAATCCAACATCATGATGCTCTTGTCTCAGTTTATTCCAGCGACATCAAGTGGGTCCCCATTGGGAACCAGGCCGACGTCTTTGCGGACTCCGTCATCGCACCGGTGCACCAGGACATCCTGATCGCTCAGCTGCGACCGGGCCAGGAGCTGGACATCGTCATGCACTGTGTCAAAGGACTGGGTAAGAGCATCTGGGGGAAGGAAAAGGGACCCGAGCGCTCCCTTATAGTCATTTAGTCATCAGAAAGGATCTAACGTGGCGGATGAATACAAAGCAATCTCATAACATTTTCAAAATGTTATTAATATCAATTAATTTGATGCAAAGAAAGTGATTTAATACAATTATAAAACAAAACCTTCTGCTCAAAACTTAGCGATTAGTGTTGAATTCTCCTGTTTCTTGGCTGTAGCTTCCTGACAGATCAGATATGTTAATCTATATAAAATAAACTGAATTGAATATGCACGGCGAGCCGGTCTGCTCTCGTCTTTGAACAGCGGCCTCCGAGCCAGCGGCGCTTAGGTTCTGTGAAAAACAAAAATTCAGATTTTCAGAGAGCTAAACTAAGAGTTTAGGTCGCTGAAGAACGTTGTGCTCTTGTTCGGCAGTGGTGGAATGTAACTAGATTCCCATAAACCCATCGGTTTGTGGACTGACGTTTTAAAGCCTGCCGTTCCGTATTTCCGCCCTAGTACAACCGAACAGGCAACTAAAATGTTATAATTCACTTTTCATGAAGTGAAAACCCACTGAAAGAGTTAAAGTTGTAAGACGAAAACACGGACTCCTCCCAGACCCAACATCATGGTAAAGACCTGTCAGTCATAATTTAGCCCCGCCCTAAAGTGTCCCCTGCTTTATGGTCTGTTTGACTCTAAATTACCATGATTTACTAAATGAACATCATGCTGTATTGAAGAAGACTTGAAACTAGAGATTGAGACATAAACTCTTGTTTACAATGTTTACTGAGGGAATACATCAAGAGAAGTAGAGTCATTTATATTTACTTCTATACAACCAGAGGAGTCGCCCCCTTGTAGTCAGTAGAGAGAATGCAGCTTTAAGACCCTTAAAGGCCTCACTCCTGATCCAGGCACCTTTACATTTTCCAGTCCGTATTCTCTGCTGCGTTACTGAAGTGTGTTCTCTGCTCAGGTCAGGACCATGCTAAGTTCTCTCCAGTGGCCACAGCCAGCTACCGCCTCCTCCCAGAAATCACCCTGCTGGAGACGGTGGAAGGAGAGAAGGCGGAGCGCTTAAAACGCTGCTTCTCCCGAGGAGTGATAGACATACAAGACGTTGATGGTAAGAGAACTAACCTCAGAAATCAAATAAAAACCTGCTCTTCAGAGGGCATGATGAAGCAACGTAATACTACAACTCTGTTACTCAGCAAGCATGCAGCACATTTCCACGTTTTCTTGTATCTAAGCTTTTAAACACATGCCCAAGTATGTTATGGAAGGTTTCAGGGAAATATAGAGAGAAAAAATGTGATAACCTTCCAGTTATACATTGTCAGCAGTTGCATCATGTATATGTTCAGTCTGTTGGGAGTCCCTTAACTCTGTGTAACCATCTGACTTCTTTTCCCTTCTCAGGGAAAAAGATTGCCAAAGTCGTGAACAGTCGCTTGGATACATGCAGCAGGGAGTTCCTCCGACATGACGACCTGAAGAATGTGGTGAAGCTCGGGAGAATTCGAGACCATTTCATCTGTAAGTTCACAGACCTGGTTCATGCTCAAACATCTCCATAGACAGTCTTTATCCTCAACCCTCACCAAACCACAGAGTTCAACACTGCAGACCACTGATTGGTCAGAGAACCGTTTTAAATCAATGTGTATAGTATGTAACAGTGGTGGCCGCCAGGGCCTGCTAAGTCTTCTCTGCTGGCCTAAACAGAACCACAAAGTTATAGCTATTTTATAATGTAATTGTTTTTGGCCGCGCGCCAAACAGCTGATCGAGACTCAAACGGCACTAGGTAGAAAATCCACGGCCCGTCACTGGTATATAGCAATATTAATGTTTTCATGTGACTCTTCGGATCGTTCTTTCCCAAAGGAGCGTCCTTGCAGCAGGTTGTGTTACTCTAGTTCACGGAGCTCTTCCTCTCACACAGTTTCCGTGGAGTCGACGGGCATCCTGCCTCCAGATGTCCTGGTCACAGAGGCCATCAAGGTCCTCATGGTCAAGTGCCAGAGGTTCCTCAATGAGCTGGACTCCACTGACCAGGAGTGAAGTCATGACTGAGCATGCTCAGAACCACCACCGTGGGCTTGTTTGGTCGTTACGCTCCTCGTGGCGCTGTTGCAACGTGGCTGTATTGATGAAAAGCAGCTTTGCGTGGTCTTTCTTGTAAGTATGTACATACTGCTGTCTATTTTGTGAACCGCTCTTGATTCCTCA
Organism: Taurulus bubalis; assembly: GCF_910589615.1. NCBI lineage: Eukaryota > Metazoa > Chordata > Actinopteri > Perciformes > Cottidae > Taurulus > Taurulus bubalis. Next base: position 23,284,719 of record NC_136602.1, read on the forward strand.
AATAAACATCACCAGTAATATTTGTCCAGATGAAAACATTATTATTAACGTATTACTCGATGATCAGTATATATATTATACATATAAAAACCATAAAGACTCATGTCCTCTATCCGGATGTTCTATAACATGTATTATTACATGTCTTATTTACAGCAGCAGAACATGTATAGGAACATGCAATGTATGCACACTATATCATAGGCTGCTTGATTTATTGTGTATCAGCTGGGCCGACACTATATCACAGATATACCAGACGAGATGTTTGTTCTTATTAAAAGACTCCGCCTCCATTTCATTGTCAACTGACCAAAGTTTATTTTTCGTCTGTAAAATGTCCCACATGGCCCATATCCGGGTTCATCTGTATAACATTGGGGTCATGAGCCGAAGTCAGTCCCACCATTAAAAGGATTTGACCAGACACAAAATATAGATCTGTAAATTGTTGTAAATGTTTATTTGTGCCATGAAAATGTAAAGCAATCTAGCTTCAAAGCCTCCTTCTGCAAAAACTGCTGGCCGTCTTTTAAGGTGTCAATCTCTCAGATTAGGACAAATTTAGGAGAAGGCTAAAGAGAGCTGGGGTATACAATCAAACATTACTCAGACACATCACCCATGTTCAGGATTCTTTTTGGATAAAAACAAAAAGAGAGAGAACTGTTCTGCTGCAGTGTTTTATAGCAACTAGGAAGTCCATCTGTGTTAAAGAACTTCTCAATCAGCGATGACATGTGTCCTGCTAACAGCCGACACTTAATGAACTACATGTAACTCAGCAGGATTATAAAGGGTGAGATTAAGCACCGCAAACTGGGTTTATGAAGGCTATGACGACATGAGAAAAGCATGAATAAGCCGGCTCCGTTATCCACAGTGATGCATCGATGGGCGGTAACAGACATACAGTGAAAACAAGTTACAACAAACGATTAAAGCTTGAGGGTGAGAAGTCTTTGTGGCAAAGGAAGCGATAGACCTTGTGTAGATTGTGTATTTATAGATAAATAAGACACACTATGAGTGAGAAAATATGTGTCTTACCATGTCACTGACAAGGTAAGAGAGAAAGAAGTAGGACCGTGCCACTGGCCAATGTACAGTAAAAGAGAAGGCTACTCACTTGTTAAAAACCCTCCCGTTGTCTTGGGGTCAAAATGACCCATCAACACACATACATATACACTCGTACACGGGTCATTTTGACCCCAAGACAACGGGAGGTTAAGTTACCGGTTCACTTTAGTATTCACTTAGCATCATTTTTCTGTGCAGAACTTGATGTACAGCAATTTATTGAGGCTCTTTACCTGTGTGCAACTCGTTTTAATTCTATATTTTGCTTTTATAGTATAAATAGGCCCAATGTGTGATGCTTTTCATATGTGATGAATATTTTCTTGTCGATACAAAGCCAAAGTTTATGGGCTCTGCTTAAGCCCCAGCCATACCCATGGCTCCTCAACCACAAGGGCTATTTAAATAATTTAAAAAGGTATAATATACAGAAAACACTTGTGAGACTAGTTAAGATGTTCATATAGCAGTATATGTGTTGCTGGTTTACTAGTTCATGATAGAACACAGGAAAAACGAAAAGTGCACATTTCGTGTACCGGAGGTTTAAGTCTCTGAAAGCAAAAATGCCCTAACTTTCTTCCTGGACCTTGGACGCCTCTGGTTCCACAATAGAGGGGCTCTGCCCAAGCACCCATACATACCAAGCAAGGCTATGTAGAATGTTCATCATAAGTAAGTCATATGTCAGTGCTTTGGATGGAATGTGGTTGATATCTTGCTGAGGCTTTGTCTGACAGTGAATTTTCAGGAGGTGATGAGGAGGAGGAAAAAACCCCAAAAAAGTGTTAGTGTTTCGATCTAGAATTGTATCTCTTTGTAATTAAATACCGCGAATATTAGTGCCTCGTCGGAGGTTGCCATTTTCTTTTGAATTTCCCGCTGTTCATACCACATGAATACAGGAAGGAAGTGGTAAAGTAATAAAGCCCGCCTCTTGCTTGATCCGATTGGCTGCCTTGGCCGAGTGTGACATAGATGAGCTGTGCGACTCCGCGCCTTGCACTTAAAAGTTGAGAATATTTTAACTTTTATGCGTGCCTAAAAAACACTAGAAAAACGTGAATTTTGATCTCATCTACACACCTTTGCTTACACCTGTACTAGATAAAGTTGAGACTGTATCTAGTACAGTTGTGATACAGTCACGGTGATGCAATCTTTCCACAGACAGACAGAGAGAATAATATTTTGTTACCAGCTACACTGTCATGTGACTATTACACAACTCAAGAGCAAACAGCCTTGGAAGGTTGCTGTAGGTCGTCTCTTACCGCTGTGTATCCTGACACCCGGAGGGAGAGTCACAGTTGTAGTGGTCGGCCAGATACTTCATAAACTCAGCCAGGTCTAACGTTGGCTTGCTCTGCTGCCTCCAAACACACAGATTTGCTAAACAATGGAAACAGAGTAGACACATTCAGGCAAAATAGTTCAAAGTTCAGATGATATAGAACTAGGACTTGAACCAAATTTTTTCACCATGCAGAGATCAATGGCCTGCAAACGTGACTTTGAGGTGGCTCCATCCACACTCTCACCCACAGAGGCATGGGGTACTCACCATGGTTCATGCTGCTAAAGCAACCTCAGCTACATGGATGTATTATCGTATGGCCCCTTGAGGTCATTTCAATTATTTTCATGACCGCCCTGATTTGGACTGATCTGGATTTTCTCCACAAACTGAGAAAATGTGGTGTTTTTTTAACAGTTAGTTGATTTCTTTCATCTTGTGTCTTAAAAGCTGAAAGTGATACTTGGTTTTTCTGTAAATTAATAATATTAATAAAATTTTACTGAGCTGCAGTTCTTAAATGCTAAATTATTACCATGCGTTTAAAATATAAAGAAAATGCCAAAATACCCAGTATCATATTTCAGCTTTTCACAAAGACAGACTAAAGAAAAAGAAAAAACACATTGAGGAACAGAGGATAGTGCAACACAAATTACCCCTGATAGGCGCACAAATATGTTGATATACATTTATCTGTCAAATACAGTCAAAAACAAATACAAAAGTTTAACTCAACTTTAATTAAAATTGTACAGTATTTGTAAAACAATGTATTGAACAGATGAACAATCAATATAAATATAATAATCGATAATCAACAAGTTCATGGAGCTACAAGTATTTGTAAAACAATGTATTGAACAGATCAACAATCACTATAACAATAGTAATCAATATAATAATCGATAATCAAGAAGTTCATGGAGCTATTTGGGCTCGCCTTCTTCTGCCCCCTTCTGTCCCCTTCTGTCCCCTGCCAGCTGTAACCAATTTACCGATTACAGCTGTCTTCAGTTATAGGGAAGCCACAGATGTTTTCCCATTTACTGTTAGTTTTTAAAAAGATGAGACAGAGCTGTCTTTTCTCCTCCCAAACAAATGGTGTTGTTTTAAAGCGACATACATATAGGAGAAACACTAAAACAATACATAAATGATCTACCACTTACAGGTTGTAGTTTCAAATGGGGCCTGAGGACTCCAGGATGGCACAGGCACTGGCTGAGGCCATGGATTTGGATGATCAGGATCTTAGATTTGGGTAGAAAAAAAACAAAAAGCCAAACATAAATTCTTAAACATGCTTTTCTGCCAGAGACATCATTAATATATATAGTGTATACAGTTTTGTAAAGCAAATCACTAAAGGGGATTGAAAAATCTAAAATAACAATTAAGTTTCAGCGTTTAAGAAGTGTTAATTTAACTACTGTATGTGGCCATTTAAGAGGCTGTAGATACCTTGTTTTGTAGTAAATCCTATATATATATATAATATTCCACGCCAATTCCACTATTGACTCAATTATCAACTTCCTTTTATCTACTTGTGTGCAAGAGAGGAATAGCTATGAATTTCCCCTAACTTGACATACTTTACTATTTTGTCATCACGTTTTTTAGTTTTAACATCGTTTGACAAATTACTGACAACAAAGATCCCAAGATCAGTCGAGAGGGCTTCTTGATGAACTGAAACACTGGACATCGTAAGCTATCTAACTAGCGCGGTAAAGTTGACGAGCTAGCTAACCGTAAGGAAGATGCCACCAAATTGTACGGTGGACCAGATAGCTCACGTTATATAACAGCTTTTTTCAGTTCACGTTGAATTGAAAGCGGTCTTCAAAGCGGTGATCAAAACCATGTACCTGCTGCTGCAGATCTGCCTGCCAACACTAGTCACTGGGGTTCTTAGGGCGTATTTAAATACAGTAATGGGCATAACGTCGTCCCTTGGATTTTCCACGGAACGGACGAGGAGACAGGCAGCGAGTGGGAGCCTTGGACACAGGCTCAGAGACTTTGGGTCTACCACATGGATGCGAGCGACTATGCCTGTCCGAATGATTTGGCCTCAGACATCGAGGTTCTTGAGGAAGAACACAGAGACTCTCGGTCTCAAATTCGCGAGGAAATTCTGGTGACACACCTGGTGACACACCTGGTGACGGGTATTTGTAATGATGCAGCTGTGGAAAGGTACGGTGATAACATCGACATCCTCACCAACACGGTGTCGCAGAGCCTCTGGGAAGAGATCCAGCAATGTGACATTGAGGTCAATCCCAAATCCCGCCACATTGAAACTATTGCCAGGGCCGTGCACCATCTGCTGGGTGCAGACACCATGCAGACGCTGCTGCTTTTAAACGATCCAGTGTGTTACAGGTTTGTGACTCAGACCTTGAAGACACGGATAATGAAGGCACGGAAAAGAGACTATCGTAAATGGTTTCTTGAAGCGATGGTCCGGCTGGTTCCCTGCTGCTGCATATTCGCCGGTTAACGTAGTACCTTGCAGACTGTGGTGCAGGTCGGTGTAAAGGACAAGGGAATCTGTAAAGACAATACATATGCAAATTAGTTAAACACGTACGACCAAAATTGCATATGTGCACTTATCATGAGAAAGTCCTGCGATCATTTTTGTATTGCTGGGTTGCATGACGAGACACTTTTACACATTTAACTAACTATACATGTACAGCTTTCAATGAAATGCTCTGACAATCTCGAAAATTATCAAATTACATTAATATTTAAACTACCTGCATTTTATTTTCTGTAACTCTGTTAAAATATAATTAACTAATCTTATTCCTATCCATAACAAACAATCACTGGCAAAAGTATTTCCCTCTGGCGCCAACTTTCCACAAGTTGCGGTATTACATTTTATTGAAGTACATTTGCCGTCTCTTAAATATAAGTCATGCCAAATCCAAGTAGCCCTCCGCCTATGCCTTAACCTCAATTTCTGATTCAAAAGTATTGAATTTTATCGATGCAAACAAAATAATCGTGAGCTAACCGATGTTTCAAATTTCCACACCACTCTATCCCCAAAGCGACCGTCTGGTGGAACGGTTTAACTGCACCCTAGCAGTAGCCACCCAGCTCGCCATCTATTACTAGTGGGACTGGGATCGCCACCCTCCCCTGGTCCTGTGTTCCTACCGCACTGCTGTCGTGGGGTCCAGTCCAGTCTGCTGTCGGAGGTGGTGTCCCGGTTGCATATGTCCGGCAGGGGCGCATTGTGGTGCTCCACCAGGACAGCCCATCACCAACCACCACGGTGTATTTATGTTATGAGGGATAAGTGATGGTGTGGTTTAGTGCAGAGGTTCTTAACCTTTTTGACCTCGGGGCCCAACTTTTCAAGTACAAAGTGCCCCGGGGCCCATTCAAATATTAACACTGTATTGGTTTATTAACTAATTGATCTCACTCTTGGTTTGACTTGTATAACTAAATCAAATCTACCTACAGTTTAACAATTAAAAACCTTGTTAAATAAATGACATGATGCAATGTGATCATCACAAAGACATTTATTGATCATGTGTATGTAAACCTGCACAGACAACAAGTCATGGAACAAATCAAGCTGATACAAGAACTCATAAAAGGCTCAAATCAGGCGTATTAACAGAAAAATAACTAATAATTTGATTGTTTTACAAAAACAAGGGAGACTCAAAAAAACTGGAGGAAAGAAAATAATTTTGATAAATAATTTGTGGTAATAAAATTAATACACTGTGCCCAATTATTATGAAAGTAGTTTTCTTGAGGATTAATTGTATTATTGAACAACTAAAGTGTTTTCGGTTTATCAAAAAATGTTAATAAACCTTAAACCTGAATATTTAAGACAGTAGACACTTTCTTAGGAGAATATCTGTGTGTTCACAATTATTGGGCAACTATTAGTGTGTACACAATTCAAAATAATAATTTTCAAATTAAATAAACTGTAAATAACATTTAAATAAAGTGCAAATTAAAATATAGCCTTATAAACTGTGAATGATATGCTTCAGCAGTCTTCAAAAATCCAACCGGCTTTCCAACGAGCGTTGGATGTTTGGTTTCTAGATACAGCTTTACCTTTGAAGCCTTCAGTGCTGCGTTAGCTAGCGAGGCTAGTGTTAGTGAGGCTAGCGTTAGCCCTCACTCCACACAGGCTCAGGGCTCCGCCTCGTTACCTCCGTTCACAAAGCTCTACTTTGTGCAGTCAGGATCATACTTCACAAACATTTAGACGTTTGGGGGGATATTCTGCAGCACTTTCCTCTTCATGGTTTCGTTTTAAATACTTCTCTATAACTTTCGCTACAGGCTAGCTAGCTGCTGGCTGAGTTTCTTTTTCTGCATATTAGAGCTTGTTAAACAACTGACTGGCGCATTACCGCCACCAAGTGGTGGGAAGCTGTATTGTAACTGAGCGTCTCATGGACAACAGCAATATCTCTGCTGTCTTCAATTCATAACCTATGCGGTCCCACGGCCCACAGGTGAAAAACGGAAAGTTTTTGGCGGCCCTCTAGGTGGCGCTCGCGGCAATCACTGGTTTAGTGCACGTGTTCATTTACAAGGCGGTGACCATGACTTGTGAGACCTGTGTGGAGATTGATAGGCTCCAGCAGTGTGTGGCCTAATGCTGCGTTCACACCAAAAGAGTTGTGAGATATTCGCGCGAGTAGATTACATGTAAAGTCAATGCACGCGAATGAGGCGCAAAAGCGTTGCGAAAAATTCGCCCGACGCTGAATTTTATGAACCCAGACATGAGTTCTTTTGATGTTTCCGACGTTTGTGGGACTTCCACAACAAGTATAAAGCAGAACTAGAGGCTATTTCAATGGTGAATGGCGAAAATAGTAACTGTTTTCACGGAGATAAGCCGCGGCCCCTTTCCACTGCGAAAAAGCGAATTAACCAGATAAAGTCGAGCGAGTACAGTCAGGCGAAAAAGGTTTTGGTGTGAACGCAGCATTAGAGGTAGGTCATTAATCAATGAAAATAAGTATATAGGGTCGTTTGCTACACTGTTAAAATGATTAACAATATAATAATAATTAAAATATAAGGTTGAGTGAGAGAGAGAATATCTGGTACTCTCACCTTAAACTACCTTCATAAAGAGAAACTGGAAGAAAGATATTAAATCTCGATAGAATCCTAGAACTTTAGCTTTGTAAGTAGTTGGAGGCTCTAGTTTATGGAGTAAACTGATGCATGGAGCTAGCTCTCATGTAATACTGCAGAACACGGGTCTCCAGCTGGCTGCACGGAGTCTCCTCGTTTCCTCTGGTCCTCTAAACAGGTTTAACACCACTTGGCTCGCTCGCTTCTCTCTGCGTCGTCACTTCCGTCTCCTCCTTGGCGAAGCAAGATGGCGGCCGTCGTAGACAGAGTCGATGGATGTGTTGGGTCCTTTGACTCGGAGTCGCCGAGACAGTCGTCCCCTCCGCCGGACCAGCAGCACCAGAACAACCCGCTGCTGGGCCTGCCCATCGTGGCCATCGAGACCGTCCTCCATTTCCTGTCGTACGACGAGATCAGCCTGCTGCGCTCGGTAAGAACAAAACAAGACGAAGCTAACGCTTAGCCTCATGCACTTTATCTTCGGGTGTCCGTCGCGGACTCTCCGCGGACACCGTTGGCGGTAGTTCAGAGTTTAAAGCCCGCGTCGCGGTGCAGCGTGTGACTGCAGCTCGGCCCGCTGGGTTATCGGTGCTAGCTCCCGGCAGGAGCGCGCGGCTGAGCCGGCACGACAACACACGCATGATGGATGTTGATGAGAGACGGCTTGAACCCAACTGGTCCACTTCGGACTGGTTTAGTCCGCTGTTGGTGTCCATGCAGTTAGCTGGAAAGCAGTCTGCAGCTCTCTTCTCCCTGCAGCTCTCTTCTTCCTGCAGCCCCTCTCCATTCTGGAGCATCGCATGCACCTTGGGGACTGGAGCCTTGTCCAAAGCTCCCACTGTGCATGAGAGCTTTGGACAAGGCTTCAGGTCCTCAAGGTCACCTCGACTTTGTGGCAGCAGTTGCTTTGTGTCCCTCGTTATTGCTGTGCAGCATGTTCAACCTCAGTCTGTGCCTTTCTTGTAATCCTGTGTTGCATGGGCGGATCAAGAGCACATGGGGTCCGGGCCCCATCCTCCACCTGTTCATGACTGATTGCATGTTTATGCCTGGCATTTTGCAGGTTTACTGAAACAAGTATTGAGTAAACCATGGTTTGTATACAGCCGTCAACCTCCTGTTCTGCCAAGTGAAGCCAATGTAGAATTGTCTTAAAGCTGCATTCTCTCTCCTGACCACCAGGGGGTGCCGAACAGCATCCTACCACGCGCATATTTATGTATGCGATATCACCCAGCAGGCCTACGTATAAAATGCACGGCCCGCCACTCATAGAAGTCTATGCTTAATGTGTTAAAGCTGCATTCTCTCTCCTGACCACCAGGGGTGACTCCTCTGGTTGTATAGAAGTCTATGCTTCATGTGTTAAAGCTGCATTCTCTCTCCTGACCACCAGGGGACATCTCCTCTGGTTGTATAGAAGTCTATATAAATGACTCTACTTCTCTCTTGATGTATTCCCTCAGTAAACATTGTAAACATGAGTTTATGTCTCAATCTCTACGGGGTGATTGACAGGTCGCTGCCGCTACGTTTACCGCGTCTCTACGTCACTCCTCTACATTCCAAATATGGAAGTGTCTGTTCATTGGTTGCAAAGATTGTAATCAAAGATGGCGAAGAACCCTAGACCATAAAGTGTATGGTTGTAAATAGAGATGATGACATGACACCCCCCCAAGTGAAGCCAAAACATCTTGATCGCCCCCTGGTGGCTGGCTGCAGTTTAGGTGTTAAACCCCGCCCCCTTCACACCAGCAGAAGGGACATGGGCCAAACTGTAAAGAACAGGTTTTTATCACACTGATGTCTTCAATTTTTGATTTTCTTTTCTTTTAACTTGTTATTTGATGTGTTGGAAAGGGGGTGTGGCCTCATGATTGACAGCTGAGGTAGTCGTCGTGGAGGACTTTGTGTGTGGAAGTGCCACTTTGTGTCTTTTATGGACGTACTCTTCAAACGGAGAACCTGTTGCTCACCTGTTTTCCGTCCTCCGTGTTCTCCAGGTGTGTAAGCGCATGGACGTGATCTGCCAGCGGGTCCTGAATCAGGGCTTCCTGAAGGTGGAGCGCTACCACAGTCTGTGCCAGAGGCAAGTCAAAGCCCAGCTGCCCAGGTCAGTATCGCACCAGAGCTCTGCTGGAAGAACCGTGTTCACTGAGCCGGAAAACGTGGAATAACGTCGGCCAAGTGACACCACGCATTTGCAAGGGAAATGTCAAAGACATCAACCTCATGGTCATTTTTTGAAATAATTAAATAGGAGACATAGATTTGTTTTCTACTATCACGGTTCTTACGGTCATGGAAAACCTGGAAGAGTCATGGAATTTTAAAATGGTTATTTCCAGGCCTGGAAAAATCCCAAAGGTTTAGTAAAAGTCATGTAAATGTGTTATATTCATGTGTTCATGTCGTTCATTTACACTGAGTTTGAAATAATGAATGTGCTTTTAAAATAAAGACTCAAAATATAAGCAGGCATACATACAGGCATCTATATAAATTCTTTTAATCAAACTATTGTCTCATTCATTTGTGTCATTTAAGGTTTACTGTATGCTTTGTATTCTCATTGTTAGTTTAAATACTACATTTACTCACTTTTTACTGTTTACACCCAGATTTCACTAAATATTTTGCTCATGGAAATTTGGTTTAAAGTCATGGAAAAGTCATGGAAATTTGGTCAAAAGTCATGGAATCCATTGGTCAGAATGTGTCTGAATCCTGTTTACATCAACCACGTGGTCATTTTTTAAATGGGAGATATAGATTTGTTTACGATTGTTTCTTATTACATAATCGTTATTAGATTTCCAAAGGAACCCAATGTGTGTCTCACATATGTTTCTCATGAGTCATGCTGACGGCAGTGAAACTGTCTGGCGCTGAGCTCGACTTGTCTTCACTGGCAGCAGCTTCAGTCCTCCACCCTGGACGTACATCGCCTGTCAGCTTACAGTCCGGTACAGCAGTCAAACCAAAATAGACCCGCTGCCTGACAGGATGCTTTGGGTCACAGATGTTAGGACTGTAAAGGAAAAGCTGATGAGCACTTAACCCGAGTCAAAGCTATACAGAAACCTGAGCGATTATTTTAATCCTGCCGGACTAAATTATACCCCAAAAATATATGTATTCATTTTTATAGGCCTGACTTTGGAGTTGTTCAACCTAGACCCTGTTTTCACATGTTTATGTGTGTAAGTGACTAAAGGGGTAATCGTTTTTGAAATTGGTGTTAAAGGTGTATATTTATAATGATGACAAGTTTTTTTTATTAAAGTCAGACATTAATTAATATGTAATACAAACAAGGGATCTCAGCTTTTGTTCACATGGATAGTAAATGAAAGCAGTCGACCTACTGACAGTGTTTTGGGAACCAAACCTCTTAATTCTGACGTGAATCATTAAAGAGAGAATCACTATTCTTTAACTTATTTTCCCGCCCAATTAAACCTGATGGGAAGCATGTTTGTGATTCACTTTTTGTTGATATTGCATTGTGGTAAAGCTCAGGAAGAAGCTTCAGTTTCTCAATAAAACCACCAGTGCAGTCTGATGGGAGAGGTCCTCTCCTCTGATGGGAGAGGAGGTCCTCCTCTCCTCTGATGGGAGAGGAGGTCCTCCTCTCCTCTGATGGGAGAGGAGGTCCTCCTCTCCTCTGATGGGAGAGGAGGTCCTCCTCTCCTCTGATGGGAGAGGAGGTCCTCCTCTCCTCTGATGGGAGAGGAGGACCTCCTCTCCTCTGATGGGAGAGGACTTCTCTGATGGAGAGAGAACCTCTCTGATGAACCCGGCCTGGCTCTTGACCGTGTGCGTGTCATGACTTTGTCTGCAGGCGGGAGTCGGAGAGGAGGAACCACTCGCTGGCCCGCCACGCTGACATCCTGGCTGCCGTGGAGACGCGCCTCTCTCTGCTCAACATGACCTTCATGAAATACGTCGACTCCAACCTCTGCTGCTTCATCCCCGGAAAGGTGAGAAGGCAGCATCGTGGTCCTCCAGACAGGGCCAGGCCAACGCCTCGCTAGAAAGCTTCTTTAGCTCAGCAGGAAGCTCTCCTTCACCACATGCTGTCATTATGCCAGGACGTCCTGCTTCCACTCCTAGATTACACCCAGGAGACGCTTGGGCCCTGTGTAGAAGACAATAATAGCAATAATATCGTTATCTTTTCCTCACTAGCAAAAACATAGGTTAAATCTGAGAGCACAGTCTGCTCAGTATTCTCTCAGCTCCTCCGGGTGGTTTCTCTGCGTCTGAGTGAACACTATTTCAGTTCAGCATGTGATGACTTTGGAGGTCCAGTGAGTAGCATTTAGGTGGATCTATCGGTAGAACCAGAATATGATAAGTGTTTTCTGTGGTGTATAGTTACGCCGTGTAGCCCTGAACAGACAAACCAAACCCTTCTCTAGACCCGGTCATCCTCACAACGTCCTGGTGCATTCTGCATCCTCGATGCAGTAAAACCTTACAAACCGGACCTTTTTAAAGAAGACGTGTTTCGTCTTCTTTCAGACACATCTGTCCTGTGTTCTTTTCCCCGACTTATTTGCGACGTCTCGTGTGTGTCGTCAGGTGATCGATGAGATCTACCGCGTGCTGCGCTACGTCCAATCCACTCGAGCGCCCCAGCGGGCTCACGAGGTCCTGCAGGAGCTGAGGGACATCTCCTCCATGGCCATGGAGTACTTCGACGAGAAGATCGTCCCCATCCTGAAGAAGAAGCTGCCGGGGGCCGACCTGTCCGGCCGCCTCATCGGCTCTACGCCAGGTAACAGGAATATGTATATCTGAACGCGTGGGCTGTGGTGCAACCCTTTGGGTATGAATATGAATATTGTTCCCGTACCAATGACTAAAGCAGGTCTGTCCCGAGAGCAATAGAGTTCCAGAGTGAGATGAGTAGCTGCTGGTGGAAGTTTCTCCCCACTTGTAAGTCCATTCATTTTTAAATGTTCTTCACCATGGAGACGCAGGAGTCCCATGAATCATTTAACCAACTTTTAGTGGACGTGACTTACGTTTTTTTTTTCACTTTAGTTTTGAGAAATGGTGTATTTTCTGTAGAGGGACCGAACAAACTTTTTCAGTCCCTCTTTCCTAACGTCGTAAAACAGAATGGATATAAATTCATTGGACTGTTTTATTATTAAAGTAATAAATCATACACTAGCAACTTGGTAAAGAAATGTTCAACATGGATAGACATGTGTCCGACCAGCTCTCTATAAGGCCGCATCGAGCAGACATCTGATCCAGTTTGGTCTGGATTAACACGCATGGTTTAGGCTAATAAATAACATGAAATGTCAAGAATGTATTCTCCTTATTAAAACGGGAAAATGCAACTGCACACCTTCTGGCTTTTTGAGTTTCTCTAGTTAGATGTTAGCTGCCGGTCAGCTCCAGCCATTTGAAAGAGGAACATATGACTACCAGTGGAAAAGATCTGGGGAAAAGTATTGTGTATATGAATAGACTATAAGCCTTTTTAATAGATGTATAGTGTATATATATCATGAATATTTTCAGTCTCAAAATAAAACGCCTAGACATTTCATTAGAAAAATATTCATTTTCTGTGATATTGTTATCTGCTTTTTACTTAGACTAGAAAAGGCTTCAGGCTATGGTCCCATTGTGTTTTCCAGTCCATAAGTCCTATTTATAGTTATCTACAGGCATCTCCTTACAAATAAATGTTCAGGCGGAAATAAAAACCTTATACTTTAGTGTGTTCAAACTTATATAACTCAGTGTCAGCAGCACTTAAAGTGATTTTGACTATTGAGGGAAAAAAGCTTCAGTGTTACCTTTCAAAAGAGACCAAGACCATGCATTTACTCCACATAGTTCAAGTACAGCTTCCAGTTTACTTTGGGTATACCTGGATAGGCGTTTTTCGGCAAATTTTACAGGAACGCTAGGCGGTTAAAGCAGGGATCAATAATTTCTTCTAATCTAAAATCAAAGCTCACTTTCAATATTCAAAATAAACGTTCTGCCTCTTTACTGAAGCTTTCTTTTGTGTGTGTGTGTGTGTAGCTGTAAATTCCCGACGCCCTCTGACCCTCTGCCCTGTTCCCCCAGTGGCCGGTCCGTCTACCTCCCTGACCACCATGTCCCTGCTGGCCAAGAACACGCCGTCGCGGTCCGAGATGACCAAGGTGCAGCAGCAGGTGAAGGTGAACGGGGCGTCGATGACGGTGCTGCGGCGGGAGATGCAGGAGATCCGGGTCAAGCAGCTGGAGCAGCAGAAGCAGCTGCAGGACCAGGAGCAGAAGCTGCTGGAACAGACCCAGGTGATCGGCGAGCAGAACGCCCGCCTCGCCGAGCTGGAGCACAAGCTCCGCGAGCTGATGGACAGCAGCGCCGCCGCTATGGGAGCGCCCCGGCCCGGCGCGGCCTCCGCGTCCAGCAGCGCCGCGGTGTCTTCCACCGTGGCCACCGGCGCGGCCGCTACCGTGTCGGCAAGCGGCGACGCGGCCACGGCCTCTCTATCCAGAGCGCCGGACGGCGAGGGGGGGTTGTCGCTCAAACGCACCAGAAAGAGCTCAGGCCTCCCACGACAGTCCAAACGGCTGCGCAGCAAGAAATAAGACTCAGTGTGTCATTTAGTTTAAGCTTTCTTTTTGGTTTCCAGGTCCGACTGATCACATCTTCTCCCCAAATCGGCGTTACTATCTGTGTGATGATCCCCTCCAACCCTCACTAGATCAGAATATAGGCAGGTGGCCGCCCTGTGCGAGACTATTTATTGAAGGTTGCATTAAAATGACTGTATTGCTTTTTTTTAACGTAGAAGCTTTTCTCGGAGGCTTCGACGCTTCCAGAAACATTGGTATGTCTCAACAGGAAGTCAGGCGGTTGGTCAAATTGGTTAACAGAAGTGAAGTTGTTTGTGTTATTAATGTAACCCCTGTTTCTGGGAGAGAGAGAGAAAATATTTCAGAAACATACACAGTTAAAAGAAAAGGCAGTGAATCATGACAGTCCTCAACTCCAGTTGGAACCTCATAATAAACCGAACTGAAGTTGCATGTTATGGGAAATTAGTGATGGGTAGGAAGTCTAACTCCACGAGCTTTCATTCATTCACGCTCGCTTCTTCTTACTCTGGCTAAGTGCAATAAAAGTCATCTGGAAAAAAAAAAAGCCGTAAGTCATATTCCTTGCCAGTAGCACGGTCTTTGAATCGGCTCAGAGGGATGGGTCTGAAAGAGGGAAAGTGTTCATGTGGGTTCTCTGCTCCTGTTTGTGCTGTGAAACTGAAGAGCCGCTCTCCGCCGTCCTTTTAGGATCATACCAGTGTTCTGACACATTTCTGCCTATTTAATACAAACAACGCACAGCTCTAAGCAGCTAAACGTTTAATGAGGTACAATGAGTGTTCCAGTACTCTGCTTGTGTGTCTCATTTCTAACCAGCCATTTACATCCATTCTTTTCACTGCAGAAACATGCACCTCATGACTTTGTTTTCAAACTGATAAAACAGAAAATATGACGCTGTTTCTGGAAATGTTCAAAGTTCTCTTCTCTGCCAATCGGGGTGATCAAACTTACAGAAATAGACTTGAGGTGCTTTTACTAGCTTCTTCCAGAGCTGGCAGCCACACCCCATAGTCCCCTGCTGTTGGAAATACTAGTTTATAATTCAGATTATTTTGTCAAATTGTAAATAGTTAGACAAAATGATTTTACCCGAAAGTCCCTTGCAAGCTTTTTGACACTTTCAATCATATCAGTGTCTTTATAGTGTGTGTATGGCATGGCATGGCCTTTAGATGCTGTTGAAAGCTCTGGAAAAGTATAGTATGTTGACTTTTCTATTTCTTAAGATCTACTTCCTAGCTTGTTTTCCAGACTTTTCTACTGCATCTCACGGCCTTCCGTGGAGTTTATTTCCACGGTTTGTTGAGACTGTTCAAAGTCACAGTACTTCATGTACTAGTACTGCATCCTGCCTTCTAAATGAACCATTAGTAAGTCTTTACCAGCTGACTGTTCACATTCACACGTATACTCCACGTCTTCGCTGCACCACCGTTACTGCTCCGGGCTAGCGTTGAATGAAAATCTAAATAAATAAGGGTAAATCAAAAGGATAACATATTCTACAGTGTATATATAATAGTAGTATGTGTGAGCTCTTAACTCTAACTTAACGTCACTCACCATCGTTCTCATTATGTTATCTAACTGTTCATTATTTGAACAGTCGCTGAACCTCGCTGTCCGCCATTGGACAGAATGAGGAGCCTCAATGCATTTTGGGACGGCTGAGTATGTCCTATAAACTCGGGTTTGACAGTTTCAGATTTCTCCATCACGTACCTGCTGGACTCGGTTACCGGTGCCCATGCTGATTTATTAGTGGTAAATGAAGTGGAAACGGAGAAAGAAAACACTTGTATGGTCCTTAAAAGTCGACGAGAACTACACTGTGCATGTTCTGGCATTTAAAGGCTCTGTTCAACCAAATGACACGATTCCTCACTTGCTCTCTTGAGCCATTCAGATTGTTCTGTTTTTCTGCCTCGACCCCAAAACGAGGGACCAACGTGGGGCGGAGCCTAACTGCATGGATGGATGTCACCAGAGGGAAGTGAGAAAATTGATCCTGACCCTTGAAAAGTTGTCTTTTCGTCTTTAAATGCTATTCCACCAACTTTGGTTAGTCTAAAACCAGCCCCATGCGAGTAAGGGAACCACTATGACTTCTGACTGGTGTGCAGTGGCAGAGGGGTGCTAGGCATGTAGACGGGTAACGGGTCAGTAAGTTCCCCCGGCTGCCGCTAGTCTTCCCCTCCTGTACGGACCGGCTCTTGCCTTGAGGCTCGGCGAGCTCTCAGCCCATATTGTGGCTGTACTTAGTTTGAAGCTCTTCAGTTGTCCGGATGAAGTAAAACCACTCACGGCACGAACGTTTGGGAAATAGACTTTGGAGATAGCTGTTCATGTCTTGGTGAACACTGGAGCGTATAATCACACTGGGCCAGAGAAACACCAGAATATGTAAACTAGTGGCTTAATTTGAGACTGCGTCTCAGTTTAGAGAACTACTGTAATCATCCTGTACTTTAAAGTGTAGATTGTGAATTATGTGTATGTATACCAAGAAAACTATCTTTTGAGTTGGCCAACTTGGGGCTAACTGTCTGGTTTTGTTGAGCTCGTTGCTGTTAAAAATTGTACAAATGAAACCTATTAAAAACTCAAATTATCTCACACATTACAAGCTGTGCTTGTTGTTCAGTGATTCCTTGTCTCAAAGAGCACATCTCAGGATACTTTCAAAAATACTTCCCACACAACAGTGCTCAGTATGACTGATACTGGCTGATGTCCGCTCTGCTGAAGAGGACCAGTATATATCGAGATGACGTCCGACTCTCTCGGAGGCTGAGGTTTACAGCTCAAACACTGAGTGAGTTCTGGCTTGGTGTGGAGAGGGAGCGTCCACTCATCGGACAGAGGGCTGTGGGCATTCTGCTTCCCTCCGCCACATCTACCTCTGTGAGGTCAGCTTTTCTGCTTTTGCCTCTCAAAACAAAGTACAGATCTATCTTTTTTGCACAAAATGATTGGACATTTTATTTGTTTTTGTCTGATGGAGCAATTTGGTTTACTTAAAAGTGATTTTCTTTATTCTATTATTTATAAAAGCACAGATGGAGGAGTCACAAAAAGTTGTTATTTCAATAAGTTTGAAAACACTAGTTTAGAGCAACTGACTACTGTGGGAGGCTGAAAGGTTGTTCAAAAACTGTAAAAGAAAAAAAGTTTAAACCTTATGAGCCCCAGCATAGTACTTTAAAATAGCAATATGTGTTAACAGTATCTCTGCAAAGTTTGACTTTGATTAAGTGAAGTTAAATATTTTTAGTAATTAAGTTAGTGCAGATTTCGTGAACCGTAGGTTTAGGTCCGCTGAAAGCAAAAATGCTCTAACTTTCTTCCTGGACCTTGAACGGGGAGTTTTTCCTGATCCGATGTGAGGTCCCGGGACAGGATGTTATGTGTACATATTGTAAAGCCCTCCGAGCCAAACCTGTATTTGTGATGTTCGGCTATATAAAATAAACTGAATTGAATATCTTGCTGAGGCTTTGTCTGACAGTGGTTTGGGCGCAATTGCCGGATTCCGTAGATCGCAAGCTTTCCAGAAAGGTTCGTCAATCATGTGTAGTACCAAGCTAGGGATATAAAAAATATATTTTCATAACTTGGGGAGCTCTCTCGAGTCACCTTCGAGTCCTATTTATGGTTTATGTTAATATTTATGGCCAGGCTGTGCAGTTATTTTTGCTATGTCACATCAGTGGCTCTGGTATCGATTAATGGGAGTACGAGTACTTGGAGAGTGAGAAAAACCTCCTGATGAAGAATGCTGCCCCCATTGTTTGGGGCTGCTGGGGCTCATAAGGTTTACACTTACATTCAGATTTTTTTTTACAGTTTTTGAAATATCACAGTTTACATTTTATGCTATTTTCAGACCTTTTCTGAGTATTTATTGAGTGTGTAATACACTGCTTAGTGAATGACATCATGCACTACAACTGCTGCTACTACTACTACTGATGGTAAATACTACATGTTAAATGGACTGTGCTCAAAGCACTTTGACACTGATGACAGGAGCTACATGCAAGGTGCCACCAGTCAGTCCATCAGGAGTATCTAACATTCATACACCCGTTCATACAGCACAGGTAGATGCACAGACCCGCTCTAGCACTGAGCCCCTATAGCGACTGTGGCTGCTTCTACTACTACAAGTACTACTACTATTGCAACCACAACTATTACTACTAATACCACTGCTGATGCAACAGTAGCCTCCTAAAAACTGCTGGAAATACTGCTCTTATTACGACTACGACTTTAAATTCTTTTACTATTACTACTACTACAGTTTCAGTCAACAGTTCAGATTCTGGCTTGTTAAGCAATGTATTTCAGATCCTAACTTCATTAGATTCTGTAGTTCATCTTCCAACACTGCTGGTTTTACATTCAACTAGACATTCAGTCTTCCAGCAGTGCAGTTCATTGATTTTGGGCATTAATAAAAGAAAAATAAGTAATTTCACATTTTCACCAATCCTTTGCAATTAATTTCAGCTGTCATCATTTCCATGCTTTTCCTTAAGGAAATACATTTGGACATGATGTTTGATTCAAAATATACTGATATACTGGACTCTTGAATCTACACTCATTAATCATGTAAACACAGGAACATATTAAACCTGACCATCTCGTTGTATTTTTTGTGAATTACAGTTTTAAGTGTGACCCTGCTAATTGTCTCACTACATGACTGAATACAGAAATAGTCTAAAGTTCTGTAGCTCCTGCTTGAGCTGCCAGCAGGTGTCACTATTTCACTGATAATGTCACCATAATGGAGATGCAACAGACAGGAACTATTTGCAAGTTAGACTGTGAATGGGTTGTGTATTGCTGAAGCAGGGCAACCTTGTGGCGAGAACTGTATGCTGATCATCATCATCAACTTTTTTATTAAATCTGTTTCATTATAACGCATCACATTCTGGACTACTCTTCGCACGACCACTCAAGTTGTTTTTAATCTTAACAGTTAAGACACAGAGAGGTTACGTGCTACAAACTTCATCTAATAACAACGTTTTTATTGAAGCGCTTTGAAACCGGTTGCAAGCAGACGTGTGTTAGATATGGAGGCACAGATGTACATTTTGGAGTCCTGGCCTGAATGTTCTCTGTACTAAACCCTCTCTAACTTTGTTCTGCTTTACTTTATCAAAGTCAACCTTTGCAGAGAGAATGTTCAGATATTGAGCTATGATTTGGGTTAGAGAATGTTCACATATTGTGTTATGATTTGGGTTAGAGAATGTTCACATATTGTGTTATGATTTGGGTTAGAGAATGTTAACATATTGTGTTATGATTTGGGTTAGAGAATGTTCATATATTGTGTTATGATTTGGGTTAGAGAATGTTCACACATTGAGCTATGATTTGGGTTAGAGAATGTTCACATATTGTGTTATGATTTGGGTTAGAGAATGTTCACATATTGAGCTATGATTTGGGTTAGAGAATGTTCACATATTGAGCTATGATTTGGGTTAGAGAATGTTCACACATTGAGCTATGATTTGGGTTAGAGAATGTTCACACATTGAGCTATGATTTGGGTTAGAGTTGGACCTTACAGCTGCATCATTTCAAAGAAATAATCATCCTGAAAGTGATTTTTTTCTAGGTGGACCTGGAACCTTTTCATTTCTGCTGTGTGTCATCTTCATTTACTCTTAACTAGTAACATATATACTTATATTTACACATCTGAACATAATCTCACATGTGTACCTTTTATTATAACACCCAAATTATTCAAATAGAACTAGTGGTTGCAGAGATACACACTTTTTAGTTTGGGGATGACATTTTCGAGGAAAGGGCCTAAAAATAGGATGTTTTTAAAAGGGAAGCTATCGGCATGTATAATAGCACATACAAAGTCATATACTTAAATTGTACTAAGTATTCCTTAAGTTGTTCCTATTTAGCACAAACAATTATACTAAATACACTTCAAGTTGTGCTATTTAATCACAACTAAAATATATTAAGTAAAAAATAAGTTGTTCCAAAATAGCACTCAGCATACTTGAGTTTACTTGAAGCCCTACTAATCATCAGTATACTAAGATTAAATATAGTTCATCATATTTATTTTTCACCTGTCACCATCCTGCCCATTCTGCAGGTTAGTTCATCCTTCTGCCCATCGAGAGGTTCTGCCTGTTTTCCTGCTTACTTCCTGTTCAGTTCCCTCACATTCTTCAGCTCTCTGGCTACTTTTTCCAATTCATCTATGCCTGTATTTTTCTAAACCACGTTTCTTCCTCATTCCTGCCTGTTTGTTCTCCTGTACTGTCCCTGTGTGCTGACTGCTGCTAGAAAAGACTGTTTTTCTGCACATTATCTTGCTGTCTGGTTGTGCAGTCGAGTCCTGTTCTCCTGTGTGTCCTCGAGGCGGAACACTTGGGTTCTCACATATGTTCTCCTGCGTGTCCTCGAGGCGGAACACTTGGGTTCTCACATATAACTGTTATAAAAGACTCCAGTTCAAGAGACTCAAAATGACTGAATAGAGATAAAAAGAATGGGATATTTAGGGGCCAATTGTCTCATAATCCACCCATGATTCTATTAACTGTGCAATCAAATTGTATGCTTGAATAAATCCTATGACCTTGAGCTTCAGAGGTCAACAGTAGTCTGACCTTGGTCTTGACCAAGTGATCTTGCAGGTGTCAGAGGCAGGGGCGTGTTTTAGAGGAATGCATCTGGGGAAAGAAAAAGTAAATAACTGGCCACTCAACTGCCTGGTGGTGAAAGAGGTCATTAGTATGCGGAGGAGAGGACAGGTAACGTTTCCAAAAAACTCTGCACACGTATTGCTGGTGGGACGTTGCTAAGCTACAATAGCATGCATGCTGAGGCTGCTAGCCCTGCCACATACTCTCTATGTCTCAGACTATAGGACGCTATTTTAAGTGTTGATGGAGCAGCTACAATGTTAGCATAGCCTAGCACTGATCAATCTGACGTGATCTCATGAGTGCTGCAGTTACTCACTCTGACCACTGGAGGAAAACGTTGGAGGGAGAATGAGGGGGAAATTAAAAATGTACACAAAAACAAAGAAGAAAAAACAGTTAAGCAGAAAACAAAATATTTATTCAGTTCAGAGTGAAAAGCTGCAGATTGTTGAGTCTTTGATCTGATGATGTCAGACTGTTTGACACTATCTCTAGTAAACTAACGTCAATGAAAAGGTGTTCAACCGATCCCCCCCAACCCTCAGTGTAGGTGAGTCTTATCTCATTTACTCATCTTAACCATTCAGGACTATAACGCATATCTGATCACACATTAATACATGAATGAAAATAACTGGAACATTATCATCATTAAATGAACACATGATCAGTAATAATACAAATCAAAGAATAAAAAGTAAAATCATGACAGATTCCAAATTACTTCTTTTGTCTCTTCTCTTGTCCCAAACTAGCACACAGTCAGTGATGAATGGAAGTAAAAGTGAACAATACAACATGAATAATGAAACTGGATTTAACAAATCATTCATTTATACACTGTTGTGATGGATTTGGACATTTTTGCTTTGACTTGAAGTTTATGTGGTTTATTATCTGGAATCATGCAAAACCTTGATTTATTTTGATCTCAACGTCACTTATCAAAGTTTGTTCATTTGTTCTGCGATGATCAAAGATGATGAATTTAGTTTGTTCAAATCAAAACAACTCTTTACAAGTTGTGATTATTTTCCCAGATGCTGAATCTGATCCAGAAAGACTCTCATTTGACATTCGTAGGTTTTTCTTCACACAAACAAATGTTTCAAGACAACAAAGTTCAGTTTTATACACAAAGTAAAACATGTTTTACAGCTTCTCTCAGAAACAGATCACTTCAGGTCATTACATGGACCTCGCTCAGCTCTCAGACATTCATCTGCAACACCACAAGTCCAGAGAGCTCTCAACCCCCTTGAGTCCAGACCAGCTCAGGTACCCCTCACCTGCTGCAACTGTTTACAACCACTGAAAGATCAGGTTGCTACTAACTAAGATCAGCTGTGTGTGATCCTGTACAGGCTGAACTATCTGGACAGCAGAGAGAAAGTTTCTCTACCAGGAGGAGACTCTTCTTCCTACAGAGAACACAGAGACACTGAGGAACCAGACCAGAACCTGAACCCAGGATAAAGAGGTTCAGTGAATGTGGTGTTGAAGGTGTGGATGTGGATCAGTGTGTCAGAGGAGACTGTGTAGAAGGACAGAGAGCCAGCAGGAGAGTCCACATACACTGCTACTCTACCAGAGGAGGAGGAGGAGGAGGAAGAGGCGATGATGCGTGTTGCTGTCTTATTGTGACAGACACAGTAACCACCATTATCCCACTCCAGACTCCAGGACTGATCATTCCATCCAAACAAACAGTCTTTACTGTCTCCTCTCCTTCTGATTCCTCTGTAACTCACTGATATAGAAACGCCTTTTCTCCACTCGACCTCCCAGTAACAGCGAGCAGTCAGACCAGTTCTACACAGCAGCTGTGGCCAGAAATCAAATCTGTCTGGATGATCAGGATATGACTGATCCTCGCTCACACGTGTGACATTCCTGTTGTTGTCAGACAGTTTGAGTTTCCTGTGTACTGTGTTTGTGTCAAGTGTGAGTTCACAGGAATCTGATGGAGAGAACGAGACACAATACAGCTGCAGTTATTAATCTATCATCTGTTCATCTATTGACACTTTGATGATGACTTTTGATGATCAGAGATGTGAATGAGTGATGTCACAGTCTGAAGATGGTTGAATGTTTTCATGAATCAAACTCAAAGTACACTTACACTTCCTCAGACCTGGTCTGAACCATCGGACTCCAGCAGGCTCCACCCTGAAAGGAGGAGGGGTCAGAGCAGCATGAACACATGGACATGACATCACTCTCATCACAGAGCTTTGTTATTCATGTTCACATGACATCACTCTCATGCACAGAGCTTTGTTATTCATGTTCACATGGACATGACATCACTCTCATCACAGAGCTTTGTTATTCATGTTCACATGACATCACTCTCATGCACAGAGCTTTGTTATTCATGTTCACATGGACATGACATCACTCTCATCACAGAGCTTTGTTATTCATGTTCACATGGACCACTTATTATTCATCAGCTCATATTCTGTTACTTCATGGAGCTTCTTCTGATTGGCCGATGACGACAGCTCATGATGTTCACTTATTCATGATATATTATATTATCAGTATTATATTGACAATCATCCTCCAGTTCAGACTCAGTTTCCTCTACCAGTCAGTCAGTAAATCAGATGTTTAAACCTGCATCAGTTGATTCTTTGTCTGTTTGTGGTTCAGTGAAAACAAGCTGTAAACACAACATCTGACACATTATCAGCTTATGAAGTACTTGTGTCTGACATGATATCAACCAGCTGCTTCCACATCCAGCAGTTACACATCAACATGATGACTCATCAGGACTCTTTGAGTTTGTGTCAGCTGATGAATGGAAGTCCACTATTCTCTCTCTTCCAGCTCTGTGTTTGGTCTCCACCACCTCCTGAGGGAAACATCTCTCTTTAGCTGCTAAATGCTCCACTGTGTTCACCAGCTGAGCGTCTGTGGCCGACTGTCACCTGTAGTTTCAACAAGTCCACTCTTATCAGCCAGAGAACTGTCTCTCAGCGCAAAACAAAAAAAAAAAACAGGTGAAGCTGAACTCCTTTAAAACAGCAAAATATTCATGTTGTGATGGAAGATGACGAGCATCAAAACATAAAACTATAGTTTGATTTGAGCCCACTGAAGCGTGATGACGTTGATGCATGTCAACCCACCATGATGCCCGTCAACGTGTCAGGATACACAACGGTCCTAGTTTATGATGTTGAAACAAGACAACGCTCCAGAAACACAACAGTTCCATCACCTTCCCTCCCTGTTCTGGCTCATCCTGGCTACTGTTCCCTCACCACTTCTATC
The DNA here is from genome assembly GCF_910589615.1 of Taurulus bubalis. Lineage (NCBI taxonomy): Eukaryota > Metazoa > Chordata > Actinopteri > Perciformes > Cottidae > Taurulus > Taurulus bubalis. The sequence continues at coordinate 23,308,886 of NC_136602.1, forward strand.
TGTATTGATCGTCTGATGTGGGACCCAAACAGTTAGATGAGTCTCTGGTAGTTTGAGGTCAGCTTGGTGTGTCAGGGTCACATTAACCAGGCTGACAGTGTGACAGAGAACAGGTTTCCAGCTCTACCTCTTCTATCAGACTGATGGTCTGTGGCTGCAGCAGGTCTCTTCATACCTGAGAGTCTCCAGTGTGGACTCTCCAGTCCAGCAGACAGCAGCTTCACTCCTGAATCCTGCAGGTTGTTGTTACTCAGGTCCAGCTCTCTCAGACTAGAGGACTGGGAGCTGAGGACTGAGGACAGAGCTTCACAGCTTCTCTCTGAGAGGTTACAGCCACTCAGTCTGAAGAGACAACAATCAACAAGAAGAAAAATAACATGTGTTTTCAAATGAAATCCTCTTTGATAATGAGTCTGGACTAAAGTAGAATCAGAAAGAAAGAACAAAGATAATTTGTTCAGTAAAAGTGGATCAAATTCTTGCTGTTTTAATCTAAACAAGATAAAATAATTCAGTTAATAGGTGGGTGAATATTTAATGTTGTTTGTTAGTGTTAAAAACACAGTTTGAGTTTTCGGTTCTTTTCATGACGAGAGAGAGAGAACAAAGTGAAAAAAAGAGAAATTAAACTTCATATTCTGATTTCATGTTTGTTACGTTCTAAATCAGAAATAAACAACCATCAAACTCTCAGCAGATCGTCACTGGAGAGACACATTCAAGTTTTCTGTCTCTTTTCCTGCATTTCTCCTTTTCCATCATTACTTAAATCAAATATAAAATCCGAAAGCATAAATAAGAGGAACAACAGGACGACCCTGTGATGTTTTATTGTGAAGGAAACTTGCGTTTCAAACGCCGCCATTGTTTTTTAATCCACTGTGGTCTGTTTTACCAGTTTCTCTAGTTTAGTCTCTAGGATTAGTTCTGGTTAATGTTCTGGTTCATGAAATCTGAAATCCTGACTAACAAATTAAAAGATTCAGAAGGAGAGAGGCTGTTTGCACTGAGTACTGAACTAATAGTTTAGAGACACATTTAATCATTGAAGACAAACTAACTTGATCTAACCTGAGAGTCTCCCGTTTCCAGTGTGGATCCTCCAGTCCAGCAGACAGCAGATTCACTCCTGAATCCTGCAGGTTATTGTTACTCAGGTCCAGCTCTCTCAGATGGGAAAGGTTGTAGGCTGAGGCCAGAGAAGCACAGTCTTCCTCTGTGATTAGACAGCCTGACAGCCTGCAAACACACAAAACAACACTTAAGACAATCTTAAGGAGGATATGAGTTTATCCATGAATGTCAATCAGGATTTACGTGTCCATTAGTTGAACATGTTGATGAATCCTGACCTGAGAGTCTCCAGTCTCCAGTGTGGACTCTCCAGTGCAGCAGACAGCAGCTTCACTCCTGAATCCTGTAGGTTGTTGTTACTCAGGTCCAGCTCTCAGACAAGAGGACTGGGAGCTGAGGACTGAGGACAGAGCTTCACAGCTTCTCTCTGAGAGGTTACAGCCACTCAGTCTGAAGAGACAAGGAGGAAGAAAAAATAAGCAATACGTGGAAAAGATAGCAGCGTATTTAAGTTATGATCTATGAATCTAACTCTCTCTGTACTTACAGAGCTTTGTTGGAGGCTTTGACCACTGGCAGCAGCCTCAGAAGAGCCTCCTCTGAAGCAGAGTATTTCTTCAGGTCAAACACCTCCAGATCTTTTCCTGATGACAGTAAGATGAAGACCAGAGCTGACCACTGAGCTGGAGACAGTTCATCTGTGGTGAGACTTCCTGAACTCAGGGACTGTTGGATCTCCTCCACTAGAGAACCATCATTCAGTTAATTCAGACAGTGGAACAGATTGATGCTTTTCTCTGGTAACGCATCTTCATTGAATCTTCTTCTTGATGTACTGGACTGTTCTCTGATTGGTCTGTGAGCTACTTCCTGTCGGTGTCAGCAGACCTCGTAGGAGAGTCTGATTGGTCTCCAGTGAAAGACCTAGGAGGAAGCGGAGGAACAAGTCCAGGTGTCCATTAGGACTCTGTAAGGCCTTGTCCACAGCACTCTGGTAGAGATGTCTTGGTTCAGGTTTTGACAACAGAAAGGTTGTTTGTTCTTCCTCCAGCAGGTTGACACCAGAGTTGATGAAGGTCAGATGGACATGAAAAGCAGCCAGAAACTCCTGAACACTCAGATGGACGAAGCAGAACACCGTGTCCTGGTACAGTCCTCTCTCCTCTCTAAAGATCTGTGTGAACACTCCTGAGTACACTGAGGCTGCTCTGATATCGATGCCACACTCTGTCAGGTCGGATTCATAGAAGATCAGGTTCCCTTTCTGCAGCTGATCAAAAGCCAGTTTTCCCAGAGACTCAGTCATCTTCCTGCTCTCTGGAATCCAGTGTCGATCTGTCTCAGCTCCTCCATCATACTTGACCTTCTTCACTTTGGACTGAACCACCAGGAAGTGGATGTGCATCTCATTCAGGGTCTTGGGCAGCTGTCCTCCCTCTGTGGTCTTCAACACGACCTCCAAAACTGAAGCAGTGATCCAGCAGAAGACTGGGATGTGGCACATGATGTGGAGGCTTCGTGAGGTCTTGATGTGGGAGATGATCCTGCTGGCCTGCTCCTCATCCCTGAACCTCTTCCTGAAGTACTCCTCCTTCTGTGGGTCAGTGAACCCTCTGACCTCTGTCACCAAGCCAACACAGTCAGGAGGGATATGATTGGCTGCTGCAGGTCGTGTCGTTATCCAGAGGCGAGCAGAGGGAAGCAGTTTCCCCCTGATGAGGTTTGTCAGCAGCACATCCACTGAGGTGAACTCTATGACATCAGTCAGGACCTCATTGTTGTGGAAGTCCAGAGGAAGTTGACACTCATCCAGACCGTCAAAGATGAACACAACCGGGAACTCTTCAAACCTGCAGATTCTTGCTTCTTTGGTTTCAGTGAAGAAGTGATGAACAAGTTCCACCAAGCTGAACTTCTTCTCTTTCAGCACATTCAGCTCCCTGAACGTGAATGGAAACATGAACTGGATGTCCTGGTTGGCTTTGTCGTCAGCCCAGTCCAGAGTGAACTTCTGTGTTAAGACCAATGCCAGCCACTCCCTTTGTCATCACTGTTCTGATTGGTTCCGGGGCAGCTGTAGCTCAGGGGAATGAGTGGTCGTCCTGCAACCACGAGGCAGCCGGCTCGATCCCCAGGCCCCCCCAAAGCTCACATGCCGAAGCACCCCTGAGCAAGACACCCAACCCCCAACTGCCCCCCGGGCGCCCCCCAGGGCCACCCACCGCCCCCCATCCAGGGATGGGTCAAATGCAGAGAAGAATTTCCCCAAGGGGATTAATAAAGGATACTTTCTTTCTTTTTCCTCTCTTCCAGGTGAGGCTTTAAAGAAGTCTTCTTGTCTGATGGTTGTTTCTGGTCTGTGTGGTTTCCTGGATGCTGTTTCAATCTGCCTGACCTCGTGTTCATCATTGACCTCTGCAGTCCCTCCCTCTGTGATGTAGAGCTCTGTGTAGATCTGGTTCAGAAGGGTTGGGTTTCCTGCTTTAGCGATCCCCTCAAACACACACTGGAACTTCTTCTTCAGGTTAGATTTGAGTTCACGCTGACAAACTGTAGCAAGAAGTTCTGAATGAACACACAACAAAGAGGATGAATGAGTCAAACATGTCATTTCCTTAAAAGATTGAGTCTATGAATATATTCAGGTCCATCTCTTGAGACATTAGTAAACATCCCATTCATCCAGCATGTTAAATCTTTAGAGAAATCCTCTTACTGCTCTGCAGACAGTCAGCCAGCTCCTCCTGCTTCATGCTCCTCAGGAAGTGCAGTGAGATCTTCAGAAATGCTTTTCTGCTGCTCCTGCTCTGCTCTTCATCCTCACTGTCTAACACCTCCTCATGCTCTCTCTGAATCTCTAAGAATTCTGGGTAATCTGAACTCAACTTCTGGATCTTCTTCAGTTCATCCTTCACAAAAGTGAAGATGTTCTCCTCCAGCAGCTGGAACAGAATATTATATGAATGACACACCTTGTTTTACAAATGTTCATGACCAAGTAACAAGTGGTTTGTTTTTAACTGATATATTTCCTATTTGTTTGATCCTCCATAATTTAAAGGTTAACTTTCAGTTGGCCTAAGTGAGCCTTCCTGTAAATTGGTAAGAATAAGAACACCTGAGAGAATTGAGACTTTCAAGATGGAACTTAAAAACAACAGCTGGGATGAAGTGTATGCTGATGATCCTAATTTCCTAAATTAGTAGAGAAATTATTTGTGCAAAAATTGGATCTCTTTATAAGTAAAAATAAATTATTGAGTGAACATCAGTATAAATTTAGTAAAAATAGAACTACTACCCATGCACTAATGGAGATGTGGAAGGAATAACAAAGGCAGTTGAACATGATGAATATTCTATTGGTATTTACATTGACCTCCAGAAGGCTTTTGAAATATAGATCACAGTAAATTATTGAGGAAATTGGAGAAGTATGGGATGAGAGGGATATATTATAAAATAATGCACAAAAAGCTAAAAAAAAAAAGGGATTAAAAGAAGATGTATTGAGTTCAGTTGTGGAACAACGCTAACATGAATGTAAGAACGGTCAACTCATTTATGGCTTTCAAAAGGATTATTTATAAAACAATTTTTGAGGGTTAGAAGTGTGAATGAAATATATATATATATATATATATATATATATATATATATATATATATATATATATATATATATATATACACATTTATTTAATTAATATTGAAATAATTCATTATCTGATTTAATTGAAAATAATTTAGGATAGAAATATATATGCTTTATGGTTCTACCTATACCTTTTCAGTCTTTCTGTTTTTGTATATTAGATAGTGGCCATACTTATTGTATTGTAATGATTAACTGAATAAAACACACAAACAACAAACACAAACTAAAACCATGGAACCAAACATCAGATCCATGTTGGACAGACTGACAACCCACTGGTCTAAAGAGTGCAGCATGGAGATGGTTGTGAACAGAATAGATGTAAAAGTATTTGTACATGTACGGACCATAAATATGGAGTCCAGCTGTGTTTGATGCTGCTGGGTAGACGGACCTCTGGGACCCTCTGAGATCTCCTCGTCCTCTCTGTCATGAACAAGCAGCTCACATTGTGTTTGCACCACAGACTGACCCTAACCCTTTATTGTTCATAATGCTAAAACACAAATACAACAATAAGTTAAAGGTGTTGTGTCATGATTAATCATTTTATAAACCAGATGCTAAAGACTGGAGATGAAGGACGACCAGTTAGTCATCTGTTTCATCTGTTTTAGGAACTTACTCTGGGGTCAAAAGAACGTTGCTCATCTCTGAAGGTAATCAGACCACCTTTAGACCGATCACTCTTCATGGACACACAGCTGGGTTCAGGAGCCTTTTCTCTCTGCTGCTGTGAACTGATAGAAACACTGAGATTTCATCATCATCATAATCATAATCGTAATCATTCAACCCTGAACAATCAGCTCACATTGTGTCCGTCCTCACAGAGACCAACACAAGGTCAAGGTCCATGAAGTGATATCTGGATATGGATCAGATGACTCCCTGTACTGGTAAGGGTTCCTCCAAGAGTCCCTCAAAGAAAAGAGTCGCTCACGAACCTTCAGACGCGGAGAAGAAGCAGCTGCGACGCACGAGCTCCCAAAGTGAAACTAAAGAGTGAACCCGGAAGGGAGGAGCTCTCCAGCAGCAGTGCAGAAAACAGTGCGCGCACGCACACACACACGGATGCCTACGGAGTACCATGACTTTCGGGAGGTATTCAGTAAGGTCAAGGCCGCATCCCTGCCCCCACATCGTCCCTACGACTGCTGCATTAACCTGCAACCAGGCACCACCCCCCCAGGGGCCGTCTCTACTCCTTATCGGCACCTGAGAGAGAGGCCATGGAGGCGTACATCAGTTCCTCCCTAGCTGCTGGGATCATCCGTCCCTCTTCTTCACCTGCAGGTGCGGGGTTCTTCTTCGTAGGGAAGAA